>NW_026539141.1:0-275000 GCF_027791375.1 Indicator indicator
AACCAGTTAAAATATATTTTTTTAAAGTAACATTTCATGTCCTGTTTTCTACAGACAATCTAAGCAAGAAGGCTTTGATAGGAGTAAAGGGAAGAAATCTTAACAGCATCTGGACATTTGGCTTAACCACAACCCCCTTTTGGAAGTCTGATCAATATAACTGATGCTGAAATTAATTCATACACTTGTAAAACACAGTTCTAAAACTGCTATGTTAATAATTGCACCCTTCAGATTGCTTCTTTCTGCCTTTCTAGTTGGAAGTAATGGATGTAGGAGCACATGCTGACTTTAAACCTCCTGTTTACCTAGACTGTCTCATAGCCATAATTACCGGCTTGGAACAACATGAACGCACAGATCTGTCTATGGTTGTTTATGTTCCCTTGATTGTGAAGGTGATGCTAATGAGATGTCAGAAAGTTTTCTCTCCTGCCTTTCTACCTTACTAAGTTCTCCCTCTCAGCTAAGAAACTACAAAGAAATTATGTATCTGATTATAGCAATTAAATTCATGATCATATTGCCAAAAGTGGTAGTGTGAAATTCATATAGATCAGTAGTAACCACTGTAAGTAACTGCTAAGAAAAGACATCATTAATTCTATAATGTTGTGTCATACAGTGAAGGCACTGTGAAATGTGAATTATTGAATCTTGGCAAATTAAATCCTGTTCAGATGTTTTGGATTCTACTGAATATATTCAAGGGTCCTTACATGAAGTAATTTTCTGGGGTCTGACATTTGAATTTACTCATTTTGATGATATTAAAAATAGCATAATATCCACAAAAGAACAAGGACAGGAGACAAAACACAGTAAGGTACTTTAATTAATGTTAGGCTAGCCTTGGAAAAAGTAAGAAATGACAGTTTTCTATGTGTACCACAAAGACAAGAGTTTAACCTGCAGATCAAGAGATAAGCAATTATAATTTGTTTCTTCAGAATTGAGATATTTGTAAAAATTTGGACCTTTTTCCATTAGCATCCCAGTACTGAATTTCACTGATATAGTAATGAAAGTCCCAAATCCATAGAAATCAATAGTTTTAGGCAGTACCTGTCAGCTTTCATCATTGCAGAACTGTCAGTTACCCCTTTTGTAACAGTGTGAGAGCTGAATTCCCCCCACACCAACAATAACCAGGCTAGCTCAGTCTGGAAGCAAATGAAAGCTGTATTTACAAGCAATCTACAATCTGTGATGAAATGCAATATGTACAAATATACACCATTCACAACATTTACAAATATGTACAATCAACAGGAAAGCACAACCAAGTCCCCTTTGCTTCCCCAAAGGGGCCTTCCCCAAGGGGCCTCCCCCTCAGACCAGAAGGAATCCCCCCAGGCCACCTCTGGCAGAAGGCAGAGTCAAGAAGCAGAGAGGCTATTAGACTTATCTTGCCAAGGTCAGTGTGTTATCTTCAGCCAGAAGAGAAGAAAAAGCAGCCGCCAGACAGACAGAAGCTCAGCAAGCAAGCTGAGTCAGACTCAGACTGCCCCGACTTTGGTTTGAGTAGAGATTCTCAAACATTTCTACCTCTCCAATGGAAGTGCTTAGAATAATCATTATTTTGCTTTCTTACATCCAGTAGTGATTTATTTACATTCCTTCACTTTCTCTGCTTAAACTTTTGAAGAAAAAATTAAAAAAATACTCTCAAACCATCACACCTTTCCCAGAAGTTGAATGTCTCTAGATCATAAGATACAAACATTAAGTAGGCAACAATGTGATAAGCTACCAGTACTTTACTTTAGCATGTGAATAGAAACAGGTTCCTTTTAATATTAGCGAACCCAGCTTTCTTGTGTTTCTTTCTTAAATACTCCTTCCTTTGCTTAACAATGGCTAAACAAAAAATATGATAGCAATTTCTTTAAAATATTTGGAATTGACTCATATTTAACCACTTTATTTTTCTACTTTTATACATAACTTTAGTATGACAATTATGCCTTTATTAGTTCCATGCAAAATACCTTAGAATATTGAGGTTTTGTAAGAAAGTTACTATTTAGCTAACTTTTCCACGATAATTGGATCCTAACCTTTTCTATAGAACTGAAGAAAATATACATCAAATCCTGACTATTGTCTGCTTGAAATAATTTTCATAACCAACTGTGTACAGTTGTCATAATATTTAAACATGATATAGCAACATGTTATTAGGTAACAGAGGGAAAGGTAATAGTAGGAAAGGAATGTTTTAGTGGCTTAGTGGTCAAAAATCGGTCACTAACAGTTCAAAATATGTCCACTGAGCGGGCAGTCATTCCATGATTATCAGCTTCTACACAGAAGCAGATAAAAAATTGTTGGATAAATCAGGCACTAAATCTACTTATCTCTCTGGACTTCCTTAGAAATGGTACTTTTGAGATGAAGTTAGCTATTGTATAGAGGAGAGGTACTGGGCCTGTTATGCTGTTTTAGAGAAGGAAATTAGAAAACTCTACAGCTGGAAATATTCTACATGCGCTGTGTACAAATAAAAAGGAAAATTGTGTTGCAGTAGATCTTAATGAAGCTGTAAGACAGGTTGATACTCCAGCTTTTGAAAAGGTGCCAAACCAGGATGAACACAAAAGAGGAAGCAGGAAAGCAGATAAATGAATATTTATATATGAAACTAACAAAAAGACAGAAATCACTTTTCACTGAGAAAAATGTTTTCTCATCAAGTATAAATTACTTCAATGAGTTGCACAATGCAGTTATTGTCAAAATAAGGAAACAAGGAAGTTTGGTTGTTTTGGGGTTTTTTTGGTCATCTCTGTTTCTTTGTTTTCTTTATTTTCTTTATTTTTGTCATCTCTCTTTCTTTATTTTAGGAATAAAAAAAATGCAACTGACTACTTTCTATTTCTGTCATCCCTATTGGGTGTGCGTGGCAAGACTAAGAAAATCTCTAGCCTGTCCTAGTTTATTCATCACCTCAAAAATGGTTAATTTAAATTACAACTGCCTTACCCTTCCACGAAAATAAAAGTTAAGTTTCATATATTATTTCAAAACTCTAAACATTAAACTGCAGACAACTTTATAATCTTTTGTCCACAAATCAATCAGCATGATTAAAAAAAGGTGAAGATATAATAGCTATAATATATTGCTATGCTGGTTTAGAGCCAGTCAGATCCTCTCTTGCCCCGAGAGGGACAAAAGAATGACACTCACTCACTCAAATGGATTGGAAAGTGATGGAAAGTTTAAATGGAAAAGCAATTAGTGTTTTACAGAAACTACAAAGCATAGTGGCAACGATATCCCAAATTGTACAGAGTCCCTTACACCACACCCAAAGGCCCCTCAACACTTCCTTCTCCCCACCTGAGCGTGTACCCAAAAGCCCCAAGGCTCTTTCTTTCCCCCTTACTGCTAGGCTAGTCTCAGGCTAGCCAGGTGTGAGACTGCCCCCCACTTCTCCTCCTGGCATTAGGTCTAGACAGGTCTAAGAGGACTGAAATAGTCCCCTATTGTTGCCCAATAGGGAGCATCTTCCACGGGAGCAGAGAGGGAGGAAAGAGAAAGCATGTGTCTTTGTAGTTAGATTTACAGGGTGCAGGATTTTTGGGTAGAAATATGCTGGAGATGTAAATATGTGGCAGCCTAGGAGGCACTCAGCCTCAATTGCCACATCCCAGCCCTTATTTCATACCATAATTCCTGCAACCAAAACATATCATCAAATTAGATATATAGCAAACACCACGTAGATCATTCTTCATATGGATATCCTTCCAAATAGTCTCTCATTCAGGCTCAAGTAACAGTTGATTTCAATTTTTTCTCTCATCTGATGGAACTGCTTCAGCGACATTCTTCTGAAATGCGAGCTCTTCGTGGATGCGATGGACATCTCTCACGGTCCAGCTAAGGGTGATTTGGCACCAGGTGCTGGGTTCATCTGAGCTTAACTTCTGATTGATGCCAAATTGGACCTTTTATGTGACTAACTTCTATATTGTTAGGAACAGAATTAAGACTCAAAAGAGAGTCAAGTGTCTAAAAGGGCTTTATTAACAGGCTTCAAAATGGATACTGCAGTGGTTGAAAGGTGATGATGCAATCAGGAAGGATATGGGACCAGGCAGGATGGCAAGTCTCTCTCAGATGCACACCAGGACAGGGAGGCAAGGCATGCAGGCAGGCATGGGTCACCGACTCCTCGCAGACAGGCAGGAACACAGGTATAGCAGGCACAGCAGGCACACAGGAAAGGCACAGACACCGACTCCTCACAGACAGACAGGATGGCAGGCACAGCAGTCACAGAGGTACAGCAGACACGGCTCTTCATGGCGGGTGGCAGTCCCTCCAGGCAGTGACACAGTCTCCAGGTAGTCTTCCAAGCAGCCCCACAACAGTCCCCAGGTAGTCTCTTTTATCTTTCCACATCTTGCCACCAACCAGTTGTCACCTGTCCTGATTGGTCGGCAAAGTGCGTGCCTAAACTATTTCTGTGGCCCTCAAATCTGCCTGTCCCCGGGGCTTCAAAACCTACCCCAGGTGTTTCTGCCACCTTCACCGTCAGGGAGTCCCAGGGTCCTTAGTCCCACATGGGAGTTTCCCAAGTTCAAAGCCCTCCCACTTGACCCCAGGGGGCCATATGCCATGCTCTCCCATGACAAAACATTATCCCCAATGGTCCGTTACACCACCCCATTGTCTCAGCATTGGTGGGAATCACAACAAAAGGTAAAGCAATTACACCAAACAGGAAATACTATACAACTTGAAACACATTATACAATATGTTATGCAAACATAACATCTAATAACAATATAACTCACTAAACACTTAAAAAATAAAAACAACAACATTTGTAAACTAGTGTTTCATACTGAGGTCTGGGGGCAGAATCTGAGACAAAAACAGGCATGTCACAGGGATCAGGGGATGGTTGGTTACACAGGGAACATAAACGACAATGTAAATCAAGACAAAAAAGGACAATTTCCAAAACACCCCCCACAAAATGCAATAAAGCTGCAGTTAGATAAAGAAGAGCAACAACTACATTTACATACTCCATTTTAGCAATAACAAAGCAAATAACTTCAACCTTTGTGCTGTCTACAGCCTGATAGTGCAGTGTGCTGGAGCTGGGATCAGCATGCCCAACAGGAATGAGGATTTCCATGCTCCGTCTGGCTTGACAGTTATGTGTTTGTTTGGTACTTAAACAAAGGTAAATAAATAATAACTTGTCAGATACTCCATGCTGTGATGCGAGAGATGGGAAGAGGCCTGATGCAAGCCAAGTGTCGATTTATTGTACAAAGCTTTTTCTTTATATAGGTTAACATAACATCAGAAGGCAGCTTGTAATTGGTCATTGGTATGTCCATACTACAGTTGTAAATTCATGATTGGCTACAGAGAGAAAGTATCACACAAACGCATATATTTTTCAGAAGGCTTAAGCAAACGTCAGGCAAGAGATAAAGGGATTCCATAATTCTGTCCTAAGTTTTGCTTTGCTCTTGTTATCAGGTCCCTGCATAACTCCCTTAGGTCACAGTGGCCTCTAGGGAGCCGACCTGTCTGTGTTTTCCTTCTAGCTGCGCTCTGTTGCCAGGGTTTGCCACCCATCAGGGTTAAAGCATCTCCTTCTATCAGTAAGACAGTGTCTGGGGTTCTGGTCCCTAAATCAATTCCTTCACTCCATTTATGTCAAACAGTTCTCCCACCTCATCACCCAATATTAAACATACTACAAAAGAGTTTTACTGAAAAGTCGTCCGGAACTCTCTTTTGATAGTTATGGCCTTGATTTCAACATGCATCACAACATCATGGCTGAGCCATAGAGGGTGATAGAGCCTGCAGAAAACTGGAGGTGTGCATTCATGAACTCCCATACTCCTTGCTAGTAACTTCTGCAGGATAGAATTGCATGTGTGCATTCTCAGACCTGAATCCACCACTCGAGTGGCAGAAGATGGCCAGTGCCAGCAAGGACAAGACCATCCCAGACCCATTTCCAGAACTTTCCAAGACACTGGCAAGTCCACCAATGGTAATGTTTCTCCTCTACAGTACCATAGCCAAGCAACAGGGAAAATTTCCTAACTTGGCTATAATGCTGTAAAATTTTCTCACCATTAGGGTTTTGGGCCACCGCCACCCACCAGAGAGGAGAGACCTAGATGAGCACTCATTCACCCTTCAGAACAACCAGTGAGGTTGGTACTGTAAAGGCCCTGAAGTCCCTTCTACCACACATGGTTGATTCAAAAGTGATCAAGTTGATATTAAACTCTAGCATGTGCAGTGACCATGACATGTTAGAGTTTAATATCAATGACAAAGAAGCAGGGTGATAAGTAAAATTTCAACCCTGGACTTTAAAAAGGCCAACTTTCCCCTGTTCATGACTTAGAAATATCCAGTGGATTAGGGCTCTGGAAGAAAGAGGAACCCAAGAGAGCTGGTTAATATTCAAATATTACCTCCTCCAAGCTCAAGAGAAATATATTCCCTTGACAATAAAATCAAGTAAGGCAAGCGGAAGACCTGCATGGATAAGCAAGCGACTCTTAGTAAAACTCAAAAACAAAAAGGAGGTTTACAATACGTGGAAAAAAGGACCTGTCAGTTGGGAGGATTATGGAGATACAGCCAGAGAATGTAGAGATGCAACAAGGAAGGCCAAGGCCCTCCTGGAACTGAATCTCACCAGAGGGGTGAAGGAGAACAAGAAGAGTTTTTTGAAATATAACTATGATGAAAGGAAGAGCAGGCAAAAGGTGAGCCCACTGCTGAATGAGATGGGAAATACAGTAACTGATGATGCAGAGATGGCAGAGTTCCTGAATGCATTCTTTGCCTCAGTCTTCACTCCTAAGACAAGCCCTCAGGAACCTCAGTCTCTAGAAGCAAGGGAGCATAACTGGAGAGATGTGGACATTCCTCTGGTCAGTCAGGAAAGGGTTAGAGATCTCTTATACCATCTGAAGACACACAAATTCATGGTCCCCTTTGAGATGCACCCACGAGTGCTGAGAGAGCTGGTTGATACTGCTGCTGAACCTCTCTCCATCATCTTTGAAAAGTCATGGAGAACAGGAGAGGTGCCTGATGACTGGAAGAAAGCAAATGTCACTCCAGTCTTCAAAAAAGGCAAGAAGGAGGACCCAGGCAACCAGAGAGCAGTCAGTCTTACCTCCATCCCTGGAAATATGATGGAGCAGCTCATCCTGGAGGTCATCTCTAACCACATGGAAGACAAGAAAGTTATCAGGAGTACCCAACATGGATTTACCAAGGGGAGATCCTGTCTAACTAATCTGATAGCCTTCTATGAATTTATGACCAAGTGGGTAGATGAGGAAGGAGCCATGGATGTCATATATCTTGACTTCAGTAAAGCTTTGGTTATTGTCTCTCATAATATCCTCATAGAAAAGCTCAGGAGATGTGGCATAGATGGTTGGTCAGTGAGGTGGATTGAAAACTGGCTCCACAACAGAATTCAGAGGGTCATCAGCAATGTCACAGAGTCAGCTTGGAGGCCTGTGGCAAGTGGTGATCCCCAGGCACCAGTAATGGGTCTGGTTTTGTTCAATATATTTATCAATGACCTGGATGAGGGGATTGAGAGTAGCTCCAGCAATTTCACTGATGATACAAAACTGGGGGGGGTTGCTGACAGCCCATCAGGCTGTGCAGCCATCCAACATGACCTGGACAGGCTGGAGAGCTGGGTGCAGGCAAACCTCATGGAGTTTAATAAGGCCAAGTGCAAGATCCTACATCTGGGGAGAAATAACAATGTGCACCTGTACAGATTAGGAGCTGCCCTGCTGGAGAGCAGCTCCACAGAGAAAGACCTTGGAGTGCTGGTGGACAGCAAGTTCTCCATGGAACAACAATGTGCTGTTGTGGCCAAGAGAGACAATGGGATCCTGGGATGTATCAGGAAGGGTGTGTCCTGCAGGTCTAGGAAAGCTCTGTTCTGCCCTGGTGAGACCATAGCTGGAATACTGTGTCCAGTTTTGGGCTTCCCAGTTCAAGAGAGACACAGAACTGCTGGAGAGAATCCAACAGAGAGCCACGAGGATGATTAGGGGACTTGAGCTTCTCCCCTGTGAAGAGAGACTGAGATCCCTGGGGCTATTTAGTCTTGAGAAGAGAAGACTGAGAGGGGATCTGATCAATGTCTATAAATATCTGAGATGTGGCTGTCAAGTGGAGGGGGCCAGATTCTTTTTGATGGTTCACAGTGTTATGAATATTTATAACAACAGTGATATCATAAGGAACAATGGGTTCAAACTAGACCATAGAAGATCTCACCCCAACATGAGGAGAAACTTCCTTACAGTGAGGGTGACGGAGCACTGGAACAGGCTGCCCAGTTGGTTGTGGAATCTCTTTCTTGGGAGACTTTCAAAACCCACCTGGATGCAGCCCACAAAGCCAACCAGATCCTGGGCTGCATCAAGATAAGCATAGCCAGCAGGTCAAGGGAGGTGATTCTCCCCCTCTACTCAGCTCTGGTGAGACCCCACCTGGAGTACTGCGTCCAGTTCTGGAACCCCTAATACAAGAGGGATATGGACATGCTGGAATGTGTCCAGAGAAGGGCCACCAGGATGATCAGAGGGCTGGAGCACCTCTCCTATGAGGACAGACTGAAAGAGTTAGGGCTGTTCAGTCTGGAGAAGGCTCCAAGGTGACCTTATTGTGGCCTTTCAATATCTGAAGGGGGCCTACAAGAAAGCTGGCAAGGAACTTTTTACGCTATCAGGTAGTGATAGGACTAGGGGGAATGGAATAAAGCTGGAAGTGGGGAGATTCAGGCTGGAAGTGAGGAAGAAGTTCTTCCCCATGAGAGTGGTGAGAGCCTGGAATGGTTTGTCCAGGGAGGTGTTGGGGCCCCATCCCCATGGAGGTGTTTAAGGCCAGGCTGGATGAGGCTCTGGCCAGCTTGATGTAGTGTGAGGTGTCCCTGGCCATGGCAGGGGGGTTGGAACTGATGATCCTTGTGGTCCCTTCCAACCCTGACTGATTCAATGATTCTATGATTCTGTGATGCATTCCTGTGCAGACTACCCTAAGTGATCCTGCTCTGGCAGGGGTGTTGGACCTGATGATCTGTTGAAGTCCCTTCCAAACTCTGATATACTGTGATAACGTGAAGGTTATTTCTTTTTCTGTCATTTCTACACTTTCACCGGGAGACCCCGTATTGTTCGTTGCATCATTTTGCACCAAGATGTTGAGGGCACTTTGAATAGAATGTTACTGAATGTTGAATACATGAAAGATACATTCTGTCTTTCTTTGTAGCAAGGCAAGTTGCTGGGTTACACTGGCTCGCTGCTTATCTGCCCAGAATGCTCCCATTCGGGCGGCGACTTTCTTTCTCCCCCCCACCTCCACGGGTGGGGGCAAGGCTTTCTTTCTCCTCCTGCAGTCACGGGGAGGGGCGGCTTGCTTTGCGCCTATCGGCGGTTTCCCTTAGCGGGGTTGGAGCGGCTCCCTGAATGGAGGATCGGCCCGGCAGGGCCGGTCCAGAGGAGTGGTTCTCCGCATGGCAGGGCCTGGTTCTTTGGGGGTCGGCCCTCACGATCGAGGTGGCGGTTCCCGGTAGGTGGGTTTCGGTGGAGGGTGTGGTGAAGTGACGCATCCCCCCGGCTTGGCTCAAAGTGAGCTGACTATGCCGGATATCGGTGACTGCTTTCCATTTAGGTTACAACACAGTCTTGGGCTTTGACTTCAAAGGAAAGTCTATCTTTTCTCTCTCTCTTTCCCTCAGGGAAATCCCAGGTGCTTTGCCCTGACAACTTAGGGCCGTGGAGCAGCTACAGCTCCTTTTCTCTCCCACAAATGGCGGGGGTTACTCAAGATGCGTTTCTGCTTTGGCTGCTTATGGCTACTTAATTAGCTTGCATCAGATCTGGATTGCCAGTCTTTGGCTAGTCCTTCCCCTTCTAGGCTAGAGCTTACCCTCTCTCAGGGCTTCCTCAGTCCTTTCGACTGGGCTAGAGCTTACCCTGGTGTTGTTTTCCTCATTCCTCTCAACTGGGTTTATGATGCTGGTATTTGCATCAGCCAAGGGATCGTCCTGTTTGCTGGTTCCTCGAGCAGCTTGGTGAGCTGGCTTCTGTCCATATGCAGAGGCTTCCACTGTGTTTGCATGTGGGATTGAGAAGACTTAGGGGTTGCGAGCTTCTGTGGCTCAGCCAAAGCGAGAGAAAGCAAAAGGAGAGAGCAAAGTAGTAAACAAATGGAGTAGTACTTATAGATTCTCGAGGCTGGATTTGGCCAATGGGCACACTTGTCAACAACCTGCTTCCACCTATGGAAAGGGTGAAGCTAGAATTATGCCCTCAGATGGAAAGAGCATGAGCATGCCATGCGATGGATGCATGGAATTGTTTACCCCTTAGGAGACAGGTTGGCGCCTGGGCCTTTGTCATCCTCTCCTGAAAGGAGGGTGGAAGGGGGAACTTACCAAAACATGTTGGGACAAGTTTGCTGGTATCTGGGGACATAATTCTGGGCATATGGTGCCTTCACCACACTGGGTTTGCACTGGTGGGGCAGTGCTCTACTAGTAATGAAGACCAGAAGACATACCACCATACAGCTCTCTCTCTGAAATGCCTGTGCACTGAAGTACACAGGATGGGGAATAAACAGATGGAGTTAGAAATCTCTGTGTTGTTAAGGAATTATGACCAGGTGGCAATTACAGAGACATGGTGGAACAGCTGACATGACTGTAATGGGGTCATGGATGGCTATGTCCTTTTTAGGAAAGTGTCTCGGTTTAAGGAGCAAGACAGCCTCTCTTTAAACCTCAAAGTGATTTAAGAAAAACATTCCACTCTGGATAGGATAGAATTGGAAAGTGGAAATGCTATTCATAACTATATATTACAGTGCAAAGCATAGAGAATATACAAAATTGACAGTACATCTCAGCCACAGTTCTTCAAGAATCTTCTTAGGCCAAAGCTTCCCACCACTTCCTCCAAACCAGGCCAAAAATCCAGGCCTCGAATGCCCCCTCCACCCAGTACCTCCCTGTCCACCCATGATAGGCCAGAATTGTCAGCTTTTCCAGGCCTCAAAACTCCTCTGCAAGCAGATAACAAACCATGAGTTCCTGGGAGCAGAGAGGGAGGGAAAAGGGGCAGAGTTAGCCATACAGTCAGCTTATAAAGTGATAGCAGAATTAGGGGATAGGATAACAATTTTACACTTTCTGGTCCATCCTTGAACCTCACTGGTCCTCCTGGAAGACTTCTTTATGGTTCTTAGAGGCATCCCACCTCAAACCACAACAGAAAGACAGGTAAACAAGATGGTGGAGCAAGGTGATGGAGCTGCTCTTTATGTGAGAGAGCAACTAGAATGTATTGTCCAGGGATGGATGAGGAGCAAGCTGAGTTTGTGGATGTGAATTAAGGGGAGGGCTACCATGGGTGGCACTGTTGTGGGCGTCTATTAAAAACCATCTGATCAGGAAAAGGAAGTTGATGAGGCCTTCTGCAGACATCTGACAGTAGCATCGCAATTACAGGCCCTGGTTTTTATGAGGGATTTTAACTACCCAGATATTTGTTGAAAGTCCTCCTTTGCCAACCATTCACAGTCCAGGAATCATAGAATCACAGAAACACTGAAGTTGGAAAAGACCCTCAGGATCACCAAGTCCAACCAATAACCCTGCTCTACAACATTCAGCCCTAAACCATATCCCCAAACACGACATCCAAACAACCTTTAAACACATCCAGGGTTGATGACTCAACTACCTCCCTAGGCAGCCCATTCCAATGCCTGACCACTCTTTCTGTGAAAATTTTTTTCCTAATGTCCAGTCTAAACCTATCCAGTTGTAGCTTGAGGCCATTCCCTATTGTTCCACCACTAATTACTTGTGAGAAGAGACCAGCACCAGCCTCTCTACAACATCCTTTCAAGTAGTTGTAGAGACAAATGAAGTCTTCTCTCAGCCTTCTATTTTTCAGACTAAACAGCCCCAGCTCCTTCAGTCACTCTTCATAAGTTTTATTCTCCAGGCCCTTCACCAGGAAGTTCCTTCAATGCACTGATGATAGCTTCTTGATGCAAATGCCAACTAAAAGAGGAGCGCTGCTGGATCTCATATGCACTACCAGGAGGGTCTCATTAAAGCAGTGAAGGTTGAGGGTGGCTTTGGCTGCAGTGACCATGAGATGGATTTCAGCAGGACCAGCTTTGGCCTTTTCAAGCAATTGCTAGGGGAAACACCATGAGGCAGGGAAGTAGAATGTAAAGGGTCCCAAGAGAGTTGGTTAACGTTCAAGAAAACTTCTTCCAAGCTCAGAAATGAAGAAAGGGAGCCAGAAAACCTGATGATTAAAGGAGACACTGCTGGAAAAATGCAAGTGGAAGAAGCAAGTGGAAGAAGATCAGGAAAGGAAGGGCTGGCCACTTGACATGAATATAACACTGTTGTCAGAGGATATATGGTGTAAACTAGGAAAGTTAAGACCTTCTTTGAATTAAACTTTGCAAGAGAGGTCAAGGACAACAGAAAGAGCTTCTTGAAATACATTGCAGTCAAAAGTACCACTAGAGGCAATGTAGGTCCACTGCTGAAAGAGTTGGCTGTCCTGGTGACGGAGGGTGAAAAGAAGGCAGAACTATTGAATGCCACCTTTGTCTCTGTCTCTACTTCTGGAGAGTGTCCTCAGGAGACCCAGACCACCGGGGTACAAGGGCAAGTCAGGATAAAGGATGAGTTTGCTTTGTTTGATGAGGACTGATCTAGGGATCAGTTAAGCAATCTAGACATCCATAAATCAATGGGTCCTGATGGGGTGCACCTGTGGGCACTGAGTGAGCTGTCAAAAGTCATTGCCAGGCCACTCTTCTTCATCTTTGGTAAATAATGGGGAACAGGAGAGGTGTCTGAGGACTGGAGAGAAAGAAATGTCACTTCAGTCTTTGAGAAGGGCAAGAAAGAGGATCCAGGTAACTATAGACTGATCAGCCTCACCTCCATCCACGGAAAGTTGATGGAGAAACTTATCAACAATGCTGCCTCTAGGTCATAAAGGACAAGAAGATCATTTGGAGCAGTCAGCATGGCTTTATCTAAGGGAAGTGGTGCTTAACCAACTTAATAGCCTTTTATGAGGCCATAACCATGTGGATAGATGATGATAGTGCAATACATGTGGTTTATCTCAGTAAAGCATTTGGCACTGTCTCCCACAGCATCCTTGCAACTAAACTGAGGAAGTGTGGTCTGGATGATCAGGTAGTGAGGTGGATTGTTAACTGGTTGAGGAAGGAAGTGAGAGAGTTGTGGTCAATGTGACAGTGTCTAGTTGGAGGCCTTATCTAGTGGAGTTCCTCAGGGAGGAGTACTATTCAATGTATAATGAGTATGATGAGACTCTGGAATAGGTTTTCCATGGATATTGTGGATGCCTCCTCCCTGAGGGTGTTCAAGGCAAGGTTGGATGAAGCCTCGAACACCTGATTTAGTTGTGAGGCACCCCTGCCAGTGGCAGGAAGGTAGGAGCAGAGGATCTCTAAGGTCTCTTCCAACCTAAGTCAATCTATGATTCTGTAATATATTCATAAATGACCTGGATGAGGGAACAGAGTGCAATATCAGGAAGTTTGCTGATGACACAAAACTGGAAGGAGTGGCTGACACACCTGAAGGCTGTGCTGCCATACAGAGAAACCTGGACAGTTGGGAGAGTTGGGTGGGGAGAAATTTAATGAAATGCATCAAGGACAAGTGTAGAGTCTTGCATTTGGGAGAGCACAACCCCAGGTACCAGTATAGGTTGGGGGCTTATCTGTTGGAGACCAGCTCTGGGGAAAAGGCCCCAGTGGTCCTGGTGGACAACAGGATGACCAGGCATGTCATATATTCTGTTCTGACTGGTGGTTTATAAATGGGCTGTTCCTGCTATGACAGATAAAATTGTAAGCTATGTGGCATATAAACTATTTCTTTGGGGTAAGGACAAATTACAGAAAGTTGTTGAGTATTGTTTTGGGTTTATTGGAATAGGGAGTTATGGTAACTCAACTGTAAATCTGCCAGCAAAAGCATATGAATTTGCTATTCCTATTGCAGAAGGTTATGGGAACAAATGGAACAAATGGAACCCTAAAATGATTTATATGATGTGCTTGAATATGGTGTTTGTGGTAATAATTATATGCCTGCTGAGAGCAATGTTGAGAAAGACTTGGAGCTACTTGTTCTAGAAGCCTGCACAGGTGCAAAAGAAAACATAGAAGAGCTCAGATAGATCCAGAAATAGGTTTGGATTCTTACTACAGCATACAGGAGCTGACAATCAAATTCAGACAGGCGACAGCTTATAAGAAAGTGACTCTGAATACCAAGCCAGTAGCTGCAGGAACTCTGCCAGGACGTGAAATGGCTACCGATGTTACACAGGCAGCTGCCATGAACGAGGCACAGTCTTTTCTGCCTTCTGATGCTGAAAAAGAAGCAGCAGCAGCTCCAGGGTCTCAAAGAGTACCTACTGTCTCTGCACAGAATCTTTTAGTTCCTGCTGACTACGCTATGAATGTGAAAGCTAAACCAGTGAATTTAGTTGCTACTCTAAACAGAAAGCATAAGGGAGCCACAGGAGGGGGTGCAGAGCCTGCAGGAGGAGGTGCAGAAAGAGCAGAAGGTGGTCAGGATCCTTCTGTTCAGGGACCCTCTGTTAAGAATGATCCTTCTGATGAGGAAGAGAAGGTTAGCCTTAGAAGTCTGGCAGACTTCATGAGACCACCCATGGATGGTGGAGATGTAGGACAGGATATGAGCCTTGGTAAATTAGGAACTTCTGGAAGTGCCTATGAACTCCAGGAAATTGCACGGAGGCTTGCAGCAGGAGCATGGGGACAGGAAGTTTAAGAAGATGATGAGGAGGATGATATACAGTAGGCTAATGCACCCAGACATGAAATAAGGCATGTAACTGTTGTGAAATGTAAATTCTCACCAAAAATAAGTGGCAGAGATATTTATAAAGGTTTAATAAATATTTATTAACACTATATTACAAGTGATATACAGTTGGCATTTACAGGTTCTAGTATTCAGTCAGAAAGAATCAATTCTGCAGAATGTATATATATAGGCACTTTGAATAGTTCGAGGAAATCTTTATGTTTAGAAAGTGAAACTAAATTGGAGTGAGGTGTGGGGGGTGAGTGCTTGTCGGGAATTGGCAAGCTCACAAACAGGCAGTTTGCACAAACTGCCACAGAAACTCTATGAAGAAATGTTCGGTTTACTCACTAACTGAAGAAAGTTCTCAAGGTCCTTCTCTTGCTTCTGTTTTATATTCCCAGAAATCGTAGCACGGATGTACATAATAACGTGATACAAATGGCACCGACCGTGTAGTGCCGTGCCGCGTGGTAGGGCTTCCCTCGGAACAAAGGGTCCTGGAAGATTACTGGTGATTCCCGGAGGCTTTGCAAGTCAGTTCGCCGTTGTGCTGTGCAAACAAGCTTGCCACTCCAGGGGAAAACCCTTGTCGCTGTGGTCGCAGGATATGGCCAAAAGCGGCTCCTCTGCGAAGCTGGAGAGACCCTTTCCGCGATCTTACGGAGATCAGCTGGGGAGGGTGCTGGTCCTTTGGGCAGAAGCGGCGACTTGCGGCAATGCACTCGAACGCTGCTGGTTCGAGTCCCGGGCAAGGCGGATCTCTCGGCGGCAGAAAGCACGAAGCAAACACAGGCACGCACATGGGAACAGGTGCAAGTATTAACACAGAGCACCGAACACGGATACTGGGCCCGGAACACGAGTTTACCAAAACAACCCCCATTTGACATTTGCCGCACGGACACTGGTCCAGTGAGCATCCTTGTTAAACAGAGCAATTGACCAATGAACTGATGTTTCACCAAATATAATGTGAACATAACTTGTGAACAAAGCCAAGCATGGGCATGTCGTCGGCGTGCCATTGTCCCAAATGACCCAGAAAATCGTCTGCTCAGACAAAGTGGCTCCCAGACTTCTCCCCCCCCCCCCCCCGCCCCAAACTCCAGAGGGGAGAGAGGGTTCCAGCTGGACATGTAGGCACACGTCCTGTCACTTTAAGGACATAGCCTTGGACATAGGCATCATTCACCACAGTAAGGAAAGATTACGTCAGAGGAGACACTGAACCAATCCTGATTTGGATAGGAAAGTGCTTTGATATGGGAGCTCCAGCCTTAGTGTTAGGTGACAAGTCCGTGTTGCCTCTTGGGAAACTCTCGAAAGATACAGACATAGATAGGTATCTAGCCAGGTGCCTTAGTAAGGTTTCTCTCTGGACATGCCTCCTACTGGAAGTCCTTATGAGGTACCCCAGCAGAGATGATTTACCATGGAACCCTAAGCCTTGGAACATGATAGATGAGAGAATCAAGCGTCTGAGAGAGTTTGCTGTGAGAGAAGTAATGTATGGAGATCAGAAGACGCTGAATCTTGATGAAATTCCTGTGGGAACAGGACTTGCCGAAAAGCTCATTAAGCTTGCTCCTCCTAAGTATGCTACCATTCCGGAAAGCAGAATTGTGGCAAGAAGTTACGGTGGAGCTCCTCCTATTGTTGGCCATTTCACTGAACAAATGAGGCAGCTGGAGGATAGTCTCACACATGTTTCTTTGGTTTCAGCCATTGAAACTCTGGAAAGATTGAGAATTGTATGAAAGAGCTGAAGGAGGAATTTAAAACCTCCATATCCAAATTGATGAAGGGGAATAATGCTGATTCCTCTTCCTCCAGATGGATACAAGTTTCAGCTGTCAGAAACAAACATCCTCCAAGGAGGCCATTCCAAAGCAGGTCAAACTAAAACAGGCAATCGAGGCAATCACGTGGGAATATCCGGATAACTCTGCGTGATCAGTTTGGTGAGAACATGAACAGATGGGATGGTCAACCAACTTCTGATCTTTTCAGGAGGTTACAGGAGCTGCAGAGGGGCAGATCCCGAGGTAGCAATACCAGAAGGGTAGCTGTCACTTCCTCAGTTTCCCAGAACAACTCTGATAGTTCCAACAGTGTTTCTGACTCTGACACAAGACATTGTGCCAGCTGTACATGTGAATGTAATCCCCAAAATTAGGGGTGCCCTACCTTCCGCCAGGGGGAGGTGAGGGATAATAGAGATAACAGAATCTGTTGGGATGTGTACATTCAGGTGGCTTGGTACTTCAAAATTTCATAAGTAGAGGGCCTTGGTTGACACAGGAGCTCAGTGCACCATAATGCCATCAAATTATCAAGGGGTGGAACCTATAACTACTCAGGGAGTCACTGGTGGATCTCAAGAGTTGTCTAAGATAGAGGTTGATACAAGTTTAACTGGAAAATAGTGGAAAAAATACACTATTGTAACGGGACCTAATGCACCTTGTGTTTTGGTAATTGATTTTCTGAGAGAAGGGCGTTTCAAAGACCCTGAGGGTTACAAATGGGCTTTTGGAATAGTGTATCAGTATGAGAGCTGAAATCCCCCCACACCAACAATAACCAGGCTAGCTCAGTCCGGAAAGCAAATGAAAGCTGTATTTACAAGCAAATCTACAATCTATGATGACATGCAATGAATATATACAAGTATACACAATTCACAGCATTTACAAATATATATACAATCAACAGAAAAGCACAATCAAGCTCCCTTTGCTTCCCCTGAGGGGACCTCCCAAAGGGCCTCCCCCTGAGACCTACCTGGCAGAAGGCAGAGAAATAGAAGCAGAGAAGCTGTTAACTTAACTCACCAAGATCAGTGTGCTATCTTCAGCCAGAAGAGAAGAAGAAGCACCAGCCAGACAGCCCAGCAAGGAAGCAAACTCCCCACTCCGACTGCTGCAACTCTGTCTTGAGTAGTAGTTCTTAAACATTTCTATCTATCCAATGGAAGTGTTTAGAACAATCATTATTTTGCTTTCTTACACCCAATAGTGACTTATTTACATCCTTTAGCTTTCTCTGCTTGAACTTTGCAAAGAAAAATTGAAAAGACAGTTTTAAACCATCACAGTCCACCCCTTCTAGACAACTCCATTGGCTGCTACTACTATTTATCTAATCTAAAACAATATCTACAACAATGAGTGAATAAAGATCATAGTCCGTTCAAACCATCACAAATAGCAACTGTAGAAGTTGATGGAGGAAAATTGAAGTTGTCCATTAGACCTGAGCTTTCAGATGAATCTGCAGCTGTGGGACATGAGATAGAGGATGTGAAGTTGCCAGTTGCTTCTCAAACTGTGCATCAGACAATACAGAACCAACCGTGACTCTTTGGTGCCCGTTCAAAACTTAATTCGTCAGTTGGAGAATCAGAAAGTCACCAGCAAAACTCATTCACCTTTCAACAGTCCAATCTGGCCTGTGCAAAAGCCAAATACAGAATGGCATCTGACAGTTCCATGCCTTGAATGAAGTAACTCCACCCATGAGTGCAGCTGTACCAGACATAATGGAACTCCAATATGAGCTGGAATCCAAGGAGGCCAAGTGGTATGCTACCACAGACATTGATAATGCAAGTTGCTTACAGTTTGGGGAATATCTATAATATGCTGAATGCCTGGATTTATCCAGTAGTCAATCTTGATTAGTCACCTTTAGCCAATGGCCAAGCATGTGGCTAGAATTATGCCCAAGCTTGGAATAAGCATAAGAATCCCACAAGGAGGGCATATGATGTTTTTTAACCCAAAAAAGGCAGGTAGGTTTGTTTACTCTGACTTGGTGATGCCTGGCCCTTTGTTTCCTCGGCTCTGTGCTGAGTACCCACTTCAGAAAGCAGAAGGAAGGGGGGATGTGAGCAAAACATATTGGGACAAGTTTGGGCAATATTTGGGGCATAATTCTGGACCTATGCTCCCTTCATGACAATGGTTAAGTGTAAATGAGATAGTACCGCACCTGTCAGACTGAGTCTTCAAACCATCTGGGGTAGGGGAAGCCATTACTTGCCTTAGGAGATTATTCCACTGTCTAACTGTTCTCATGGTGACAATTTTTCCTTTTTTTCCTGGAGTCCCAACAGATTCACAGAATCACAGTCACAGAATATTAGGGGTTGGAAGGGACCTCAAAGGATTACATAGTCCAATTCTCCATGCCAAAGCAGGATTACCTAGAGTAATGCAGAATGCACAGAAATGCATTCAAGTGGATTTTGAAGGTCTGCAGAAAAGGACATTCCACAACTTCTCTGGGCAGCCTGTTCTGGTGTTCTGTCACCCTCAACATTTTCCTTATGTTTACATGCATCCTTCTATGCTCCATCATGCACCCGTTGCCCCTTGTCCTCTGATAGGACGTCCCTATGAAATGCCTGGCTTCATCCTCCTGACATTCACTTTTTATACATTTAAAAACATTAATGTGGTCACAGCTAAGTCTCCTCCTAGAAAAAGAGACACAGCTCCCTCAGCCTTTCCTCACAATGGAGATGTTGCACTCCCTTCATTATCTTTGTGGCTCTGTGCCAGACTCTTTCTATCAGTTCCCTGTCCTTCTTGAACTGCAGGGTCGAGAACCAGACACAATGTTCCAAAAGCAGCCTCAACACTGCAGAATAGAGAGGGAGGAGTATTTCTCTCCACCTACTAACCACACCCCTTCTAACACACCCCAGGAGGACCTGGGGCACATTGTTGGCTGTTAATTGTTACAGTGTGGTGGGCTGGAATCCCCCTCCCACATTGACAATAACCAGGCTAATTCAGTCTGGAAGCAAAGGAAGCTGTATTTACAGGCAAAACTACAATCTATGATGAAATGCAATGAATATGTACAAATATACACTATTCACAACATTTACAGATATGTACAATTTACAGAAAAACACAACAAAACCCCCTGCTCCTCCCCCTTCAGAGGGACCCCACTTCTTTCCCTCCCCACCCTCTGCTTCCCAAAACTGGCAAAAGGGAAGAAAGCCAAGAAGCAGAGAGGTTTGTAAAGATCAGTATGTGGGGGTGTGTGTTATCCAACCAGAAGGAGAAACACAGGATAGACAGACTGAGAGAGAATGCCTGTACCTTGTTTTGAGTACTGACTCTTAAATATTTCTATCCCTCTAGTTTAGAATAATCATTGTTTTGCTTTCTTACACCCAATTGTGATTTATTTACATTCTTTCACCTTTCTGCTTGAACTGTGTGAGAAAAAATTAACGGTATAGACTTAAAATCATCACAATCCAGCCCTTCTAAACAATTCCATTGGCTGCTACTACTATCCATCTGATATAAAACAATATCTACAACAATGGATGAATAAAGCTCATAGTCCATTCTGGCTATCTCAGATGCAGATAATTCAAAAGTTCTAATCACAGAAAAAAACAGAAAATGGTTTGTTTCTTCATAGATGGAGTGAAGAAAGGAACAGGGACACTCAGGTGACTCAGGGCTCTCAGGGTTCTTAGAGTTTCTGCATCATAGATTTTTCATGGACTCTCCTTTTGGGCACTGTAACAGTGTGAGAGCTGAAATCCCCCCACACTGACAATAACCAGGCTAGCTCAGTCTGGAAGCAAATGAAAGCTGTATTTACAAGCAAATCTACAATCTATGATGAAATGCAATGAATATGTACAAATATACACAATTCACAACATTTAAAAATATATGAAATCAACAGAAAAGCACAACCAAGCTCACCTTCCTTTCCCCAAGGGCCTCCCCCCCCCTCCCCCCAGACCAGAAGGAATCCCCCCAGATCCCCCTGGTGAAAGGCAGAGTCAAGAAGCAGAGAGGCTGCTCGTCAAGCAGTGACAAGAGAGACTTAGCTCGTCAAGGTCAGTGTGTTATCTTCAGCCAGAAAAGAAGAAGCTGCCAGACAGAGGCCCAGCAAGCAAGCTGAGTCAGACTCAGACTGCCACAACATTGTTTTGGGTAGAGATCCTTAAACATTTCTATCTCTCCAATGGAAGTATTTAGGATGATCTTTATTTTGCTTTCTTACACCCAAGTGACTCATAGATGGAGTGAAGAAAGGAACAGGGACTCTCAGGTGACTCAGGGCTTTCAGGGTTCTTACGGTTTGTGCACTGTAGATCTTATGGATTCTCCTCTTGGACATGATGTCGTATCTTCACAGCACTCTGAATTTAACGTCTCTCAGCCAAAGTTAGATTTCTTTGTGGAACACTCTGAATTTCAGAATTCTCTTGCATCACCCAATAGGTGTGTCAAGGACCTTCAGCAAAAACCACCCCTCGGACAGGTTTGGCCTCTCCTGAAGGAGAAAATACCCAAACAGTTTTGCCTAACAGATTCTTTTCTCTGATAACAGGAACTCTACAACCTTCTTCCTCTAGTAACAACTCTGACTGAAGAGGTCCAGCTCGATTCACTGAACCTCTACTACATTTAGCACAACCAGGTTGCTTGTGCTAAATGTTTCTTCCAGTTTTTCAAAGATCCACCCCCCATGGCTTTGAGAGTGGTTTTCAGCAAACCATTGTAACATTCGATCTTCCCTGCAGCTGGTGCATAGGAGAGAACGTGGAATATCCACTCAATGTTGTGCTCCTTGGCCCAGTTTTTTACAAGATTGATCTTGAAATGAGTTCCATTGTCTGACTCAATCCTCTCTGGAGTTCTGTGTCTCCACAGGATTTGTCTTTCCAGGCCAAGAATGGTGTTACGTGCAGTTGCATGAGGAACTGGATAAGCTTCCAACCATCCAGTGCTTGCCTCTACCATAGTCAGCACATACTGCTTACCAGATGGAGAACGAGGTAGAGTGATGTAGTCAATCTGCCAGGCTTCACCATACTTGTACTCGTACCATCGGTCACCATACCATAAGGGATTGATTTGCTTTGTCTGTTTAATAGCAGCACAAATGCCACAGTCATGGATGAATTGTGTGATGGCATCCAAGAAAATGTCAATGAATCTGTCATGAGCCTGTCGGTAGGTTGCATCTCTGCCTTGATGTCCTGATGAGTCATGGGCCCATTGAGCTAAGAACAGCTCACCTCGGTGTTTCCAGTCAAGATCAGGATCAGGATCAGAGTTTGTGTCCACTTGGGAAACTCTTGCAGCTAGATCTGCCTGATGGTTGTGTTGTTGTTCCTCAGTAGCTTTGCTCTTAGGAATGTGAGCATCGATGTGTCTCACTTTCACTGGGATTCTCTCAATGCGAGCAGCAATGTCTTGCCACAGATCTGCAGCCCAGATAGGCTTTCCTTTTCTCTGCCAGCCATTCTTCTTCCAGTCTTTCAGCCAACCCCACAAGGCACTGGCTACCATCCATGAATCAGTGTAGAGATAAAGCTTTGGCCATCTTTCACATTCAGCTACGTCAAGAGCTAGCTGGACAGCTTTTACCTCTGCGAATTGACTGGATTCTCCTTCTCCATCTCTTGCCTCTGCAACCCTTGTCGTGAAGGCATCACATGCCCAGAATTATGCCCCCAGATACCAGCTAACTTGTCCCAACATGTTCTAGGAAGTCCCCCTTCCACCTTCCTTTCAGGAGGGGAAGACAAAAGGTTCAGAAGCCAGCCTGTCTCCTAAGGGGCAAACAACTGCAGGCACCCATCTCAATGGCATGCCTATGCTCTGTTCATCTACAGGCATAATTCTAGCTTCACCTTTCTATAGGTGGAAGCAGGTTGTTGGCAAGTGTGCCCATTGGCTAAGTCCAGCCTCGAGTATCTATAAATATTGCCCCAATTTGGTGCCATGTTGCTTTCTCCTTTGCTTTCACCCATCATGATTGTGTAAGCTATAAGCCTTTCACGCAAGCGCACTTGGAAGCCTCTGCGAACATGGAAGCCAGCCCATGGAGTGTGCATTGAGGACCCGCAAAGGATGACCCCGTCACCAGAAGCTACGTAGACCCAGTCGAAAAGGACTGAGGGAAGCCCCCAGAGCGGGTAAGACGTAACCCAAAGGGGGAAGGACTAGCCCAAGCCTGGCTATCCAGAAATGCTTCAAGCTAATTAAGCAGCCAACTAAGCAGAAACGCAGTGCTTGAGGGAAGGAGATTGATGAAGTTATTGCATCACTACAAGAGCTGGAACATTTTAAATGTCAAATGAACAGGAGACTGCAGAGAAACTACATCTTTATTCACAACACTCCAATCAGACATCAAGGCAAAATACTACATAAGGGCAAATAACCATTCAGGGGGAAACAGAAAAAAAAAAAAACAAAACAGTCATTAAATACTAATGCAATTTGCATTGGCCGAAGACACTATATTACACAAAATGTATAAATTTGGGAAGAAAAATTCAAGGACTTTCTGATATTTTGACAACTGAAATAGTACAGCAGCATCCTACAAAAATTAAAAGTGTCTGTGTTTTTCTTGAGTAAGTGTCATGGAAATATACCAAAATGATTTTTTCCTTGACATTAAACTCAGGCAGAACTTTCTAAAATAGGTCATTGATGTTCTAGGTGTGTACTGTTCAATATTTCCAAAAGCTGCTGTCCAAAACTAAAAATAAGATATTTTACAGATGAACTAGGTGATCTGGTAAATCTAGAAAATGTTTTGCATATACATTACAAATGTTGTTGTAATACATATCCGTAAATGTAATGATGTATAAAAATCTCAACCATTTAGTACAACATGTGGAATCAAAACAAGCAGCTCACTGATAAGATCTGCCCAGGAACTCAAAGGAAAAATTAACTACTGTCACCCCTTTTCTGCCTCCCTTCTCATCTTCTGTCTTTCTTGTTCTCATTATCACATTCATCCCTATAGTCCAGGTCTTCTCTAGTTTAGCTTATATAATATACAGCTTTAATCTTCCCAAACACACAGTGATAATTTGAAAAATGTATCTGTTTTGTCCAAAAGAAGTATCTGATCTTAAAATCCTTTGTGCAAAACTCCAATAGAAGTCATTGAGTTAGAGCCGTAGAAGGACCACTGAAGCCAATGCAACCTTATTTTGGCGTGGGTTATCACAGAGTCACGTAATATACTCAGTTGGAAGAGACCCTCAAGGTCATCCAGTCCAGCTTTTGACCCAACACTGATGGATCAACACTAAAGCATGTCCCTATGCTCCAGGTCCACAGGCTGCTTAAACACCTTCAGTTATGGTGCTCCACCATGTTTGATACACCTTTCTTGTGAAGAAACATTTCCTAATATCCAGGCTAAATCTTCCCTGGTGCAGCTTGTGTCCATTTCCTCTGGTCCTATTGCTTGACACTAAGGAGAAGAAGTGGTCCCCTCCTCACACCAACCTCCCGTTAGGTAGTTGTACAGAGTAGTAAGTTCTCCCCTCAGCCTCCTCTTCTCCATACCGAACAATCCCAGCTCCCTCAGCTGCTCCTCATAGAACATGTGCCCTAAACCCTTCACAAACTTTGCTGCCCTTCTTTTGACACACTCCAGAACTTCTATGTCCTTCTTATAGGGAGCGACCCAGAACTGAACACAGTACTTGAGGTGTGGCCTCATTAACGCTGAGTGCAGGGGGATGGTCTCCCTGTTCCTGCTTGACACAGTGTTTCTAATACAAGATAGGATGCCATTGGCTTTCTTGGCAGCTTGGGTACACTGTTGACTGTCAACCAATAGCCCTGATTTCCTCTCCAAGTTGCTGCTTTCCAAGAACACAAGCCCAAGTTTATAGCTTACCATGGAGTGACACAGGTGCAGAACCTGGCACTTGACCTTGTTGAGCCTCACACAATTAGCCTAGCCCATTGGTCTAACCTGTCTAGAACAAGCTGTAAATATTCTCTACCCTCTAGCAGATCAACACACCTACCCATCTTGGTGTCATCTGCAAACTTAATGAGGGTGTACTCAATCCCTTCATCAAAATCATTAATAAAGACATTAAAGAGGATAGGCCCCATGACTGAACCCTGGGCACTAGCCAGATTTAACTCCATTCACCAACACTCTTTGACCCTGCCATCCAGCCAGTTTTTTATGCAGTGCAGAGTGCACATATCCAAGATTTGTGCTGAGTTTCTGAAGGAGAATGCTGTGGGACACAGTGTGAAAGGCTTTAATAAAGTCCAGGTAGGCAGTGTCCACAGCCTCCTCCTCATCCACTAGCTGGGTCACCTTGCTTTAGAAGGAGATCAGCTTAGTCAGACAGGACCTGCCTGTCATAAACTCTTGCTGCCTGGGACTGATGGCCTGGTTGTGTTTTATGTGCCACATGACAGCACTCAGGATTCTCTGCTCTGTAACCTTCCCTGGTACTGAGGTGAGGCTGACAGGCCTGTTGTCCCTTGGATCATCCTTCTCATAGATAGGTGTTACATTAGGAAGCCTCCACTTGACTGAGGCTTCCCTGGTTATCCTAGACTGTTGATATCTATGGAGCTGCACAATATTTCCTCTGCAATGGCATGTTCTGGAGGGAAGCAGCACCACTGCATGAATTGAAATAAGAAAAAAAGAGGCAATATTCTTCTGGGAAAGAATTCAGAAAATATTGTAGGTGAGTAAATTATTAATTTCACTTGTAATTCTTGTGATGAAGGAATGACATTTCTTGTGAGTTATTCAAAGTGATGTGAATTGTTTATACTTACCATTCCTTCTTTTGATTGTAATACTGATGGCCATAACCAGAGAACAAAGCAAGTGTAAAGATTAGTGCTCTTTTCCTTCCCTGTATTATTCCAGTATTTCTCTTACTTAATTTACTCCTACATAAATGTAACAACAATCTCTGATTTATTTTCTCTGTTATTAATTTGCCAGTGTTTCAATTTGAAAGGTGATTAACTAAGAAAAGAAAACAAAATTTTCCAGTTTTCCTGTTTTAAGAATGGCAGGGCCAGACAGAAAAGAAACCTAAACAAGCATCTGAAGCATTGCTTCTCTTTGCAGAACATATTTTTATTTCAGGAAATATTTGCTCCGAAATGGAACAGCAGTTGGGCTTGAGTTTGAAAAAATGCTTGATTTATTACACAAACAATTCTCAAATAGTCAAATTTAAGTTTGTCAAATAAGTTCACAATCTTAAAGTTAATCTGAAAAGAAATAAATTAACAAAATAATGCTCAAACTACAATGGAAAGAGAAGAGAGCAGATACTGTAAAGAAAGGAAAGATATCTCTGCAGTCACAGTCAGAAGCATAGTATATTAAAATCAAAAGACACTTTCAGACACAGCATTTTCTCTCAGGTACTAGGGGCAGAAGCTGATGAAAAAGTGGTCATACCTCTCCAAAGAACTTCTTCTTTAATAAGAGTAGTAAATTGCAGTGTAGCAATTGAAGAATTTATGTTCACTGTAAGTTCACTGTAAGTAAACCTGCACCAGTACTATTATTTTGAACTCTTCCAGTCAGAAAAAAAACTCAATGAGGCACTCTGTTGGGCATTACAAACACAGGATTTGATAACCTAGAAAAGTTAAGGAAAATTAATTTTATGTCTATTAACAGAAATTATATTAGACTTATATCTCCTAATTAAATAACATATTTTCTTTTAAATTATATTAAAAGAGTCTATAATAATGGGTTTCTGGATCATTGACAGAAGAGCCTTGGGTATATTTTTCTAATTTCTTTTATTAAGTGAAGTTCAAAGTAACTATCCCTGATGTCCCTCTTCCTTCTGTCTTCTCTTGATCTTTGTGTAATAATTTATATGCAGGTGATCACATTATGTTAAATTGTATCGATTCTACATTGTACCGTGCTTCTTGAATTATGTGTTGCATGTTTAGAATTGTTAAGAATTAGTTTATATTCTATCTATGCACATAGAAACTTCCTCATTACATTATTGTTAAATGAAAGATCAAAGAAGAAGAAAGAAACACCTTTAACACTTTCATTTATGGGGAAAAAATCAGATTTTTAGCTAAAAATTGGAAAAAGCATTTGGAAAAGGAAGTTAGTAGGCCCAGCAAATTATAAAAACCTCACTCTTTACTTCCTCTGGATCCCTTTATTAGAGAACTAACAGTTGCCAACTGGTCTGACCCACAGCAAAGAGGAGAGGATGAGGTTTCCTGAAATTTTTCCTTGGTAGGGAAACACCAGGTGGACAGAGACCCACCAGGAACCAGAAGCTCTCATTGCACAGGCTGATGAGATGTGGGTGTTGCCAGAACAATGGTTACCACACCCACATCTTTGAAAGAAGCACAGGGCATGGAACCTCAGCCAGAGCATGGTAGGACATGGTGCGCTAGTTCACACAGAAGGGTGAAGAGGAAAGACACTAAAGCTTGGTCAGCTTGATCAGGGAGTATGATGGTATCCACTTGGCAGAACACCACGTCATCCCTGAGACCTGCACCTACCAGATCTAATGTTGGCACCCAGGTGTCTGGCTGCAGAACATGCCCCATTCAAGACAGTGTCAGATGGCAGCAGTGATCATGTGGGAGACGGCACAGATAGAGGATCTCCTCCACTTAGTGATGGAGTTCTGAGAAGAGGCAGATGTGTTGGGGATCATTGGGGAATGTGAAAGAGAGACAAACTCCTGGAATCATACATTGCAACAAATGTAACAAGCAAATGTAGCTCATAATAAGAGAACTTCCTGCCATCTCTCCATCTGCCTGAATGTGGTGACTTACAGTATAGCAGGCAATGGCAACAAGTTCCTGCCTGCAGGTGAGACATCTCAGTATCTACCCCACCTTTCAAGCTGCCCTTGCAAAACAGGTACAGTGTTCTGCAAAGAAAACTGAATTATGAAAGTGATGATGGCTCACACAGATTGGAGCTGTTGCCAAGGTTTCGTCAGTCTACACCCTGTATCACTAAAGAGTCTTTTCAGTAAAGAGTAAAAGATGGCTTGTTGTCATATGTGACTCATTTATGAAGGGAGCAGAAGGCCCAATATGCAAACTGCAGCAGTTTCTTAGGGAGATCTGCTGCCTCCCTGGGGCTTGGGTTAATGATATAAGGAAAAAGCTCCTTTCCTTAGTAGAGACCTCAGATTACTATCCATTAATGATCTTTTAGGTAGGCATCAATGAAGTAGCAACGAGAAGTCCAAGGCCAATAAACGGAGACTTTGAGGCCTTGGGATAGTTAAAGAATCAGGAGTACAAGTTATATTCTCTTATATCTCTCCAGTTGTGGGGACTGATGAGAGAATAAAGAGGAAGTGCCAGTAAATCAATGTCTGTCTCTGAGCCAGGTGTTGCAATCAGAACTTTGAGTTCTTTAATCCAGGGTTGATATACAGGACACTAGTCCTGCTGGAAACAGGTGTGATACACCTGTCGTAAAGAAGGAAAAAGATCCTAACCAAGGAGCAAACAGGACTCATTAAAAGAGCTTTAAACTAAATTAGAAGGGGGAAGGGCACAAAGCAGGTTTGCTAGAAATAAGCCCAAGGGACTCACAACAATATTTGATAGATGGTGTGCTGGTGAAGTCTGTTGGCCTGTCCTATCAGTGGAGGCAGGGAATGGAGACCCATGCAGCAGTAACAAAGACACAATGGTTTTCACTGAGAACAGTCAGGTAGGAATCAGGACTTCTCCTTACAAAAGGGTGGGGGGACGATTAGGCTGACTGAAGCAAATCTACAATAACATGTGCAGCATGGGAAACAAACTGGAAAAGTTGGAATCCACTGCATATCAGGAAAACTATTATATATTGACCATCACAGAAATTTGTAAGATGTTTCATATGACTAGACCTCAATCTTAGCCAAAGAGGGCAAAGCTGCTATTGTTGTGGTGATTACGGATGACGGTTATTAATTATGAATTATGAAAATTATTATTTAATAATAAAATTATGAATAACCACCTTATATATATATATTGATTTGAATGCACAGTTGTAACAATATAGTCCATAACTGTTTCAGTATATACAATTATACCCAATTATAATATTTACAGTCAATTTCTAATTAAGGGAATGAAAGGTGAAGTTCTGCCACTTTTCCACTAGATGGAGACTTGACAAGATGGTTTGCAGCTTGTGGCTATGTACAGAGATATTTATAATGTTATCATGAGGCAAGTTAAGCTAGAAATATCATGTGGCTACGTGTGGGCGCTTTGAATAAAATGTTACTGAATGTTGCACACATGGAAAAATACATTCTGTCTTTCTTTCTTTGTAGTGAGGCAAGTTGCTGGGTTACGCTGGCTGCTCACTGCTGCCGGCTGGTTGCTGGCTGCCTGTGTGCCCGGGGCTGGTCCCATCCCGGGGAGGTGGCTTTCTTTCTCCTCCCACCTCCGTGGGTGGGGGCAAGGCTTTCTTTCTCCTCACCCCACCCGTGGAGGGGTAAGGCTTTCCGCTGATCGGTGGGCTGCCTTAACAGGGTTGGAGCAGCTCCCTGAACAGAGGGTTGGCCTGGCAAGGCCAGTCTGGGGGAGTGGTCTTACGTGATGATGTGACAGTTCCTAGTAGATGGGTTTTGGGGGAGGGGTGCTGTGAAGCGATGTTTCCCCCTTGGCTTGAGCTGACAATGCCGAATCTTTCAGCAACTGTTCCCATTTAAGGTGACAATGCAGTCCTTGATGTGATCTCAATGGAGTGGATATCTTTCACTCTATCTTTCCCTCGGGAAATCCCGGGTTGCATTACCCTGATGGCACAGGGCTGTGAAATGGCAACTGTGGGTGGCTCCTCTACTTCTCCTGCAAACGGCGGGGTCAGACAGAATGCATTTCTGCTTATGGCTGCTTATGATTGCAGCAGTTCTGGACTGCCAGGCTTGTGACTAGTCCTTCCCCTTCTGGGCTAAAACTTACCCTCTTGGGGCTTCCTCAGTCCTCTTGATGGGGCTTACGACTCTGGCTTTCTCTGTAGCTCAGCGAAGGGATCTCCTGTTTGCTGGTTCCTCGAGCAGCTTGGGTAGCTGGTTTCTTTCCATATTTCAGAGGCTTCTAGTATGTTTGCGTGTGAGAAGACTTACAGTTGTCCAGACCGTGATTGCAAGGAATGTCTTAGCCTGCTGGTAGTACCAGGGAACAGTACAAAAAACCACCTGTATGCAGTGCAAGCAGTTAAATGACCTGCTCTATGTGGTGGCAGAGCTTAAGGAAGAGGTAGAAACACTAAGGAGCATTCAGGAAAGTGAAAGGGAGGTAGATTGTTGGCATAACAGCCTTATATCTCTGAGAAATGCTCACCAGAAGTCAGAGGAACCCCATGCTACACATCAGGCAGAAGAAGGAGGTGATCAGGCAGAAGGAAGTGACCTAAGAAAAGGAGGGGAGTGGATACAGGTCCCTACTTGGGGAGGTAGACAAACCCCTTCCCAGCCTCCCTTATCCTCACAATTACCCCTACACAATGGATATGGAGCACTGGAAGTCGAGAGCCCAGATCAAGAAGCCCCTGTGCCCTGTGTCCTACACCAGTCAGGTGGAAGACAGTAGCTTAAATGGAGGGGGTGAGGGGTAAAGGGTTCATGGCTGTGGCAGGGGAGGAGTGCACATAGCAACTTCTTCTACAAGGAAGAGGAGTGCTTGTTGTGGGAGACTTGCTCCTGGCAGGAACAGAGGGCCCAGTGTGCAGGGTTGACCCTCAACACTAGGAAGTCTGCAGTCTCTCTGGTGCTCGAATCAGGGATATCAGTAAAGAACTCCCCAACTTGGTGCAGCCACCATACTATTACCCATTGCTGATCTTCCAGACAGGTAAGGAGGAAGTTGCATCCCATAGTCTGAGGGGGATGAAGAGAGATTTCAAGGCCTTGGGATAGTTGGTGAGAGAGTCTGGGGCACAAGTGATTTTCTCTTCCCTACTTCCAGTACCCAGCTGTGATATGGAAGGGCATAGAAAAATCCAGTCTGTAAATAGCTGGCTCTGAGACTGGTGTTACAGGCAGGGCTTTGGGTTCTTTGACAATGACTGGTTTTGTAGGACACCAGGATGGATGGTAGTATATGGGAGAGGCTTATCTTTCATGGGGGAAAAGGATTCTAGGACAAGAACTAGAAGGGCTCATTTACAGAGCTTTAAACTAGAGTTGAAAGGAGATGGGGTTGTTGCTGGGCCTACACCAGTGGGTCAGTGTTCTAGTATTAAAGTAGACCAGACACCTCCTACCTACCCCCAGGACAGAATCGGTTTTCTGAGTTTGGTATCACCAGCAAACTTGCGGAGCAGACCCTCTGTTCCCTCATCAATGTCATCAATGTCATTGATGGAGCCAGCACTGATCTCTGGGGGACTCCACTAGTCACAGCTCTCCAGTAGGACTTGGCACCATTGATCACCACTCTTTGGACTCTATTTTGTAACCAGTCCCTAATCCATCTCACTGTCTGTTCTTCTATCCCACACTTCCTGAGCTTGCTCACAAGGATGTTATGGGAGACAGTCAAAAGCCTTACTAAGGTCAAGGTAGACTACATCCACTGGTTTCACTGCATCTACCCATTCAGTTATGACATCATAGAAGGCTGTCAGATTAGTCAAGCATGATTTCCCTGTGGTAAATCCATGCTGACTACTCCTGATTATCTTCTTCTTTTCTAAGTGCCTAGAGATGACCTCCAGAATGAGCCACTCCATCATTTTTCCAGGGATGGAGGTGAGGCTTACTAGTTTGTAGTTTCCTGGAACCTCTTTCTTGCCCTTTTTGCAGACTAGAATGACATTGACTTTCCTCCAGTCGTCAGGCATGTCACCTATCTGTCACAGTTTTGCAGAAATGATGGCGAGTGGTAAAGTGACAACACTCTTGAGTGCATCTCATCAGGGCCCATGGACTTGGGAATATTTAATTTATGTAACTGATCCTTAACCCAGTCTTTACTGACTAGTAGAGAATCTTCCCTCCCTATTGTGAGGGTATGGAAGGGAAAAATTAGAAGGACCAAAGGCCAAGTAGAAATTAATCTGAGTTCAACTTTTAAAAGCAAAAAGAAAACTTTCTACAAATACGCTAGCAACAAAAGGAGGACTAATGAGAATCTCTATCCTTTGTTGGATGCAGGGGGCAACATAGTGGTCAAATATGAGGAAAAAGCTGACATACTCAATACCTGCTTTTCTTCACTCTTTAGTAGTAACACTAGTTGTTGGCTGAGCACCCAGCCCCCTGAGCTGGAAGATAGGCACGGGGAGCAGAATAAAGCCCCCATAATCCAAGAGGAGATGGTTAGCAACCTGCTGCACCTCTCAGATGCACACAAGTCTATGGGGCCACATAGCATACACCCAAGGGTACTGATAGAGCTGTCAGAAATGCTCACCAAGCTACTTTCCATCCTTTACCCATAGGACTGGCTAACTGGGCAACTCCCTGCTGACTGGAGATCAGCAAATTGGATGTCCATTTAAAAGAAGGATCAGAAAGAAGCCCTGGGAAACTACAGAACTCTCAGTCTGACCTCAGTGCCAGGGAAGTTCATGAACAAATCATCTTGAATGTCACTATGCAGAATGTTCAGGGCAATCAGATGATCAGGCCCAGTCAACATGAGTTCCTGAAAGGCAGATCCTGCTTGAACCTGATCTCCTTCTGTGACAAGGTGACCTAATTAGTAGATTGTAGTGAAGGCATCACATGCCCAGAATTATGCCCCCAGATACCAGCTAACTTGTCCCAACATGTTCTGGGAAGTCCCCCTTTCACCCTCCTTTCAGGAGAGGAGGAAAAAAAGGTTCAGGCACCAGACTGTCTCCTAAGGGAATAAACAACTGTGGGCACCCATCTCAATGGCATGCCTATGCTCTGTCCATCTAAGGGCATAATTCTAGTTTCACCTTCTATAGATGGAAGCAGGTTGTTGGCAAGTGTGCCCATTGGCTAAGTCCAACCTCAAGTGTCTATAAGTATTGCTCCATTTGGTGCCACGTTGCTCTCTCCTTTTGCTTTCACTCAGTATGTGGCTCACAATGCGTCCACTGTTAAGTCTCCTTACATGCAAGCATACTGGAAGCCTCTGCGAACATGGGAGCCAGGCCATCGAGCTCACCTCAAAGAACCCTCAAAGGATGATCCTGTCACCGAAGGCACCGTAGACCCAGTCAAAAGGGACTGAGGGAAGCCCCGAGGGTAAGCTGTAACCAGGAAGGGGAAGGACTAAGCCTAGCCAGCTAGTCCAGCTTTGCTGCAAGCTAATTAAGTAGCCATAAGCAGCCATAAGCAGAAACGCATCTTGCATAGCCCCTGCCGTCCACGGGAGAGAAAGGAAGCTGCCCACTGTAGCCGCTCCGCAGCCCGTATCAGGGCGAAACACCCAGGATTTCCCCGAGGGAAAAGAGAGAGCACAAGGTTAGCCTCTCCATTGAAGTCAAGGCAACGACTGTACTATTATAATTTAAATGGAAAGCAGTCACCAAGAGAAGCGGCAGTCAGCTCACCTCGAGCCGAGCCGATGGGAGGAAGCATCGCGTCACCTCACCCCCACCGAAAACTGCCTACGGAATCGCCCTTGATCGTGAGGGCTGACCACTGAAAGGACCTGGCCCTCCTGAGCGGTCCTCCGGTCAGGGAGCCAGCCCCTCCCTGCAGACAGTGGGAGGACAAAGAAGCCAACTGCCCTTTCCCTCAGACCGCGGGAGGAGAAAGTCAACCTTGCCTGCCCCCCCCCCCCCCCCCCCCGAGCCGGAAGGGAGAAAGAAAATCGCCGCCCAAACGGAGCCAGCCTCGGGCAGAAAGCAGATACCCAGCGAGCCCGCGTGATCCGGCAATTTGTCTCGCTGCATGTATCTTTCATGTGTATAACATTTAGTAACGTTCTATTCAAAGCGCCCGCGCACAGCCGCGTGATATTTCCAGCTTAACCTGCCTTGTGACAACATTATAAATATCTTTATACCTAGCTAGCAGCCGGAAGCACCTTGTCCAGTCTGCATCTAGTGGACAAGTGGCGGAACTGCACCCTTTTGTTTCCTTAATTAGAAATTGACTGTAAATATTATAATTGGGTATGATTATAAATACTAAATCAGTTATGGTCTATATTATTAAAACCGTGCATCTGAATCAATATATAAAAAGTTATTAATTGAATATTCATAATAATAATAAATAATAATTTTCATAACTCATATTTTCATGATTCATAATTAATAATCACCATCCTCTATCCTTATTCCCCCTCTCCACGACATGGATGAGGGAAAGGCTATGGATGTTGTTTATCAGGATTTTAGTAAAGCCTTTGACACAGTCTCCCCCACCATCCTCTTGGAGAAACTGGCTACTCATGGCCTGGATGCTAGTTAAAAAAGTGGTTGGATGTCCTGGTCCAGGGAGTGAAATGTGTACTGGTTTTCCACAAGACAGAATTTGGGATTTACCCCAAAAGGAGTGAAAAACAACATTTGCACAGAACTTGGAAGTTAAATGAAAATAATATTTACAAAAAGTAATAGCAACTAAATATAAAGGGTAATAAACATGTACAATTGCCCAGTCCTGACCCTGGACTGAGCCCAAAGGCCGCATTTCTGCCACAGCTGAAATTATCTCCCTCTGTTTCCACCACATTGAGTCTTGCCTCCCACACAGCAAAATTCAAACAATGTTAAGCAAGGAGTGAGAGAAAGCAAGAACAAAATGCAGAAGAGCAAATGGAAGAAAAAGAGAAAAAGTAGGCTGTAACTTCAGATTATATAGAGATTTGCAAGAAGAATGAATGGGATAGGATAAGAGTATTCCGTAATGTCCTCTCCAACCCCCTGGGGACTGTCCATCCCCCTGATACCCTGGAATACACTGGAAAACTTTTATTTATAATATGACATTAGTCCTAAACCTGTAACATTCAACCCCTTTTATCCTATTCTATTTCCTGCATCAAGCTATTCATCTAATTAGAATTAGGTTCTATATTGTAAGTAGTAAAGTCCAGGTTTCAGCTCATTCTGACTAACTTTCAGGTGTAGGTTAATGCAAGGTTCAGGAAAAAGGAAACAGTCTGTCTCTTAGTAGATGAAATAGGACTTTCCAGGTGTGGTGGTTTGAAACTGTCTTTTTAATTTTTCCTTGCAAAGTTCAAAACAGAGAAAGTGAAAGAATGTAAATAAGTCACTATTGGGTGTAAGAAAGCAAAATGACGATTGTTCTAAACACTTCCATTGGATAGATAGAAATGTTTAAGAACTATTACCCAAAACAAAGTAGGCATTCGGCACATTCTGCGTTTGGCAGTGGGGGCAGTTGCTGGGCTGTCTGGCTGCTGTTTCTTCTTCTCTTCTGGCTGAAGATAACACACTGACCTTGGCAGCTAAGTTAACAACTTTCTGCTTAACAAACTCTGCTTCTCTGTCCAGGGGGGTCTGGGGGGGAAGCTCCTGGGAGAGGGAGGCCCCTTTGGGAGGGTCCCCTTGGGGGGAAGCAAAGGGAGATCGATTGTGCTTTTTCTGTTGATATTTGTGAATGTTGTGAATTTTGTATATTTGTACATATTCATTGCATTTAATTGTAGATTTTAGACTCTGCTTGTAAATACAGGTTTTCATTTGCTTCCAGACTGAGCTAGCCTGGTTATTGTTGGTGTGGGGGGGAATTTCAGCTCACACCGACACACCAGGTGACATAGGGTTCATGCTTATGCACTGTAGGTTCTTCTTGGATTCCTCTTCTGGTGTCCACCTTGTACCTGAAAAGAAAGTTAAGAAACTCTTAACAACCTATATTACACATGCTGACTTTAAACTCTCTCAGTTAGAATTAGATTCCTTTGTGGAACACACTGATTTTCACCATTTTCTTGCATGGTATGGACTTTGGCAGAAACCACACCTCAGATGAGTTTATCCCCACCCAAAGAAGAAACCCCAGCAGATTTCTCCAATAGATTCTTTTCACAAACAACAGGAACTTTATCACCTTCTGCTATTTGCAACAGATCTGACTGAGCACGTCCTGCTCAATTCACTGAATCTCTACTATTTACCAGCCAAGTGGCTTGTGCAAGATGTTTGTCCCAGTTTTTCAAAGTTCACCCCCATTGCTTTCACGGTGGTCTTCAGCAAGCCATTGTAGCATTCAATCTTTCCTGAAGCTGGTGCACAGTGAAGAATGTAGTATTCCCACTCAATGCCATGCTCTTTGGCCCAGTTTATGGGCTTATGTCGTTGTCCTTAAAATGAGTTCCATTGTGTGATTTGATTCTCTTTGGAGTATCATGTCTCCATAGGATTTGTTCCACCCCAGAATGGTGTTATGTGCAGTAGCATGAGGTACTGGATAGGTTTCTAACCATCCAGTGTTTGCTTCTACCATAGTCAGCAAGTATTGTTTACCAGTCTGAGGTAGAGTGATTGTAATGGTTAAAGTTATTAATTATGATTTATGAACAATAATAATATTTTTATTATTTAATATAAAAATATTATTAACCTTTTAGCACAATATATATTACAGATTCCAGTGTACAGTTGTGGATATATATCAAACTGGTACAATACAACAATTTTTAACCAAATCAGAAAAATACAAAACAGTTACTGAATTAGAAACAAGGTTACAATTTTGCCACTTGTCCACCATCTAACAACTCAACAAGATGCTTGGTGGCTGCTAAATAGCTAGGACAGAGGAAGTGTAAGGGCATAAAATTAAAGAACCTTTTAAAGAGGCTTAAATCAATTTTTTATCACAAATTGTGACTCCAGATATACCCCAGGGGGCTGCTTATAAACTACAAATTACAATACCATGTGGGCTAAAGCATGAGGATTTTAAACAGAACAAAACATGGTGTTCAACATGTGAACACTGGAAAAGATACAGTTTCCTAGTGTAAGGTTTTTGCTGTGCTGTTGCTATGCTGGTTGCCAAGGCTCACTGGGACCCAGTGCGGCTGCAGCTGATCGCTGCCAAGGCTGCCTCCCAGGGTAGTCTCTTCTGAACATGATAGGGTCTCTGCGGGGGTGCACTGGAGGCTGATTCACCTGGAATGGCTCTTGGGTAATCTCTGGCGCTGGTGGTGCTGCGGAGTCTATAGGACACGGTGGGAGAGCATTTCCCCTCCCAGAGTGGCGTGAGAGTTGTGGGGAGGGTAGGGAGAGCAGAGTGACATGGCTTTTTCCCTAGCTCAGCTCAGAAATGAGCGAGCATCCGGGACAATCACAGGTGGTTCCAGCAGAGACAGTGCTCCAAATCACCCTGGCATTTACAAGGCTGTGGAGCAGCAGGTGGCTGCGTCCTCTCCTGTGGCTGAGCAGCTGGCACACAGGAGCTTCTAGGTGCAGTCCTTGTTTTGCAAGCAGGCACACAAAGAGATTTGGCTCACAGGTCTACATCTTTGTGCAACAGTCACTTAGAATTGCTGAAAGGGTTTGGACAAGTTCTCCTGGCTGGCCAGGCTTACCAGTGGGGTGTCGGTTCCTCAGGGCATGGTGGCATCTTTTGCTACCAGCAGGACTGCAGATACAACACAAAGCTATAGTTGCAGTGCAGCTATATACAAAAAACTCTTTTCTGGCTTCCATGTAGACTGATGCACGATGGCTCTTCTTGGTAGCAAGCTTCTCTGTAAACAAAAGCAGAACATGTGCACAATGGCAGAGCATGTGCACAATGGCAGAGCATGTGCACGGAGCAAGAAGGCAACAGCAAATGCAAAAGAGCGAAAGAGTGCAAAAGAATGAGATGTTTACAATTTGGGTAATATTTATAATTTGCTTTAGGCTTGGTTTTCACCAATAGTCAAACTTGTAAAAACCATTAGCCAATGGCAGAGCATATGACTAGAATTATACTCAAACTTGGAAGAAGAACAAACATCCTGTAAGGTAGGTGTTTGATAGTGTTTACCCCAAAAAAGACGGGTTGGGTTGTTTACCTTGGCTTGTTGATGCCTGGCCCTTTGTTTACTCAGCTCTGGCTGAGTACTTTCTCCAGAAGGAGGGAGAAGGGGAGGTTGAATAAAACATATAGGAACAAGTTTTGGCAATAGTTGGGGCATAGTTCTGGACATAGGCACCCTTCATCACAGTGATGTAATCAATTTGCCATGCTTCAGCATACTTATACTTCAACCATTGTTCACCATACCAAGGTTTAATTCACTTAGCCTACTTTATAGCAGCACATATGCCAGAGTCATGTATAACCTGCCCTATAGCATCCATGGGTATATTGATTGATCTATTACGTGCCCATTGGTAGGTTGCATCTCTTCCTTGATGTCCAGATAAATCATGGGCCCACCGAGCTAAACCCAGTTCCAGACTCAGTCATAGTTTGCATCTACTTAGGAGATTTTGGCAGCTAAATCTGCCTGATGGTTGTGTTGGTGTTCCTCAGTAGATTCACTTTTAGGCATGTGTGTATCTATGTGTCACATTTTCACCGGACTTTTCTCTAGAAGAGAAGAAATATCTTGCCAGAGGTCAGCAGCCAAAATAGGCTTTCCTTTTCTCTGCCAAACATTCTTTTTCCAGTCCTTTAGACAACCCCCAAAACCATTGTCTACCATCCATGAATTAATGTAGAAGTAAAGTACAGGTCAATTTTCTCATTCTGCTACATCAAGAGTAAGTTGAATAGCTTTAACTTCTGCAAATTGCCCGGATTCACCTTCTCCATCTTTTGCTTCTGCAGCTCTTCATATAGGACTCTGAACTGCAGCTTTGCATCTCAGCTTGCTTCCTACAAGATGACAAGATCCATCAGTAAAAAAACACGGGTCTTTTAATCATCAGAAAGATCATTATATGGAGGAGCTTCCTCAGCATGAGTTACTCTCTCCTCTGGAGGATTTCCGCAGTCTGTGCCTTCTGGCCAATTCATAATTATTTCCACTATGCCAGTTTGTTCAAGATTTCCCATACAAGCTTGTTACGTTATCAGAGTCATCCACTTAGACCAGGCATCATCTGTTGCATGGTGTGGAGATGAAACTTTCTCTTTAAACATCCAGGTCAGAACTGGTAATCTGGGAGTTAGAATGAGATGTGACTCAGTTCCAATTGCTTCAGAAGCAGCTTATACTCCTTCAAAGGCAGCTAATGTTTCTTTCTCTGTTGGAGTGTAATTTACTTCTGAGTCTCTATATTGCCAACTCAAGAAACCAAGTGACTGACCATGTCTCTCACCTGAATCTTTCTGCCATAGGCTTCAAGAAGGACCATTCTCATTTGCAGCTGTATACAGTATGTTCTTAATGTCTGGACCCATTCAGACAGATCGGAAAGCCATAGCACAGACTACTTCTTGCTTTAACTGGTCAAAGGCTGCTTGTTGCTCAGGAACCCCACTCAAATATTTTTCTCTTTCAGTTTATGTCATAAGAAAGCTTCACTATCTATTTGCCCCCAAGAAGGATAGTGTCTCCTTTTTCGTGAGTTGTACCATGGAAGAGACCTTATTTATCACATTCAGTGGAATGTGATGGTGACAACCCTGCCATCAAATCCCTAGAAAATGGATTTCTCTGGCACGCCCTTTTACCTTGTCTCAGTTTATAGCAAAGCCAGCTATCAAAAGAATGTCAATTATCTTGTTACCTTTCTTGAAGACTACTTCTGCTGCATTTCCTTAGACAAGGTTGTCATTGATATATTGCTCCACCCTTCTCCAATTCAGTCTGGACCACTGCATAACAAATTGTCAAACTGTGTTTCCACCCCTGGAGCAATTAATTTCCAGTATACTGGACACCCCTCCAGGTGAAAGCAAACTGAGGCTTGCATTCCTCTGCAATGGCATTAGAGAAAAAAACATTAGCAATGTATATAGTAGCAAACCACTTGGCCTTTTTTGATTCCAGCTCATACTAGAGTTCCAGTATGTCTGGTACAACTGCACTCATGGGTGGAGTCACTTTGTTCAGGCCACAAAAGTCTACTGTAAGCCTCCATTCTCGATCTGTTTTTCTCAGGGGCCATATTGGACTTTTGATGGGTGAATGAGTCTTCTTGATGACATTTTTACTTTCTAACTGACACATCAGTTTATGTATGGGCACCAAAGAGCCATGGTTGGTTCTGTGTTGCCCATGAAGTACAGTATGAGAGGTAATTGGCAGTTTCATATCCTCTATGTCATGATGTCTCACAACTGCAGGATCATCTGAGAGTTCAGGCCTAATAGACATCTGGTCTTTGTCTTCAGTCTCTAGTGCTACTATTCCAAAAGCCCACTTGTAATTCTTTGGCTCTTTGAAACACCCCTCTTGTAGAAAGTAAATTTCCAGAATACAAGGCACACCTGAACCAATTAGAATAGTATGTTTCTCCCAATCACTCCCAGTCAAACTTACTTCATCTTGCAACAGTTGATTATATTGTTGAGACCCACCGCTAACTCCTGATATGGTTATGGATTCTGGCCCTCTATAATTCAAAGTAACAGGGTACATTGAGCACCTGTGTCTACCAAGGCTTTGTACTTCTGTGCTTCTGCAGTGGCAGGCCACCTAGTAAACACATCCCAATAGACTCTCCATGGTTCCTCTCCTCCACTTGCCTGGGACCTTCTAATTCTGAGCAAGGCATCCACAGTTAACGCAGAGACTTGTGTTACTGTCAGAGCTATAGCTCAGATGAGTGGAGTCACCCTGGGAAACTGAGACAGCTACCCTCTCAGCAATATTACCTCTGGTGTTGCCACCTGTGATGGTTTAAAGCTTTTCCCGGAGTCCAAAAGCCCAAGAGCAATAGATGTAGATTTTCCTCCCAGTCTCCTTTCTTTCCCAGTAGACTAAAAGCAAATTAGGCAGGAGAAAAGAAAGGTGAAATCACATAAGAAATGGTCTGGAATCAGTTTGGAAGTAAAAAGGTAATTTTTAACAAAATATACAGCATTTGAATAACAGGGAAGGTTAAAAAGGTATAAGGAAAAAGGGTAAAATAGAAAAATACACAAAACCAGGCCCAGCTGGCATTGGATTCCCTTGATGAAAATGGATTCAGTTCTTTAGAAAGTGTGGATGCAGCATGGAGGTGCCATGTAGTATCTGCAGGAAGCAGGAATGGCAGGGACTTGTCAAGCAGGTGAGGCAAGGGGAAAGAGAAAGAACTAAAACAATGTCTCTCCTTAAACAGACTTCCTGAACCAGAAGGGGGAGTGGAATAGACCTTTGACGAAGGAGACCCCTCTTCCTGGGAGGTGGAAAACAAAATCTCTCTCTCTGCCCACCTGGATCAAGTTTCTTTTCAGCCCCCACCTGGGAAGTGAGTTCTTTTCAGCCTCCATCAAGGATGGGTGTAACCTGGGACAGTCCACCCCTCTATTCCTCTTCATGTTTCTGTCACAGACTCTTCATCCCATTAGGCATTGTCTCTCTCTGTGATGAGTATTAGAGTTCATGCTGCAAGTCCTCCTCTATTCCAGCTGTCTCTCTCTCAGGGCAGTCTGTATCTCTCTGGTGCAGGTTGATGCAGGCAGTCTTTGAGCTGGGTAGGAATGTGCAGGTGAGATGATGCAGAAGTCCTCCAGGTTGATGCTTGTTTGTGGTGGGTTCATGTTGGATCCTGGACTTCATGTCGTTATTAAACTAGAAAAGAAATTTATAACCACATATAACTATTATGCATTGACCATGTTACATTAACTTATGGTACACACTGAGATTATACATTTTCTGCCAGAGTTATGTTTCACTGTGAGATACATTGAATATCCCCAGTTTCTAGCATGACCCAGTATGTATGATGAGGCTCTTTGGGAGAGAACACCCCTCAGGTTGGTTTGCCCCCACCAGCAGCAGTAGAAACCCACACAGACTTCTTCAATAGATTCTTTTCACAGACCACAAGAACTCCATCTACTGATTACAGCAGGTTGGACAGGGTAGGGCCAGCTCGGTTTACAGATCCTCTACTATTTACTAACCAAGTGGCTTGTGCTGGATGTTTTTCTCAGCTCTTAAAAGTTCCACCCCATTATGGGTTTCAGGGTAGTCTTTAGTAAGTCATTGTAATGTTCAATCTTCCCTGCAGCTAGTGCATGGTATGGGATGTGGTAAATCCATTCAATTCCATGTTCTATTGCCCAGTTACTTATAGTTCTTGAAATGGATTCCATTGTCTGATTCAGTTCTCTCTGGGGTACCCTTTCTCCACAGGACATGTCTATTCAGGCCCAGAATTGTGTTGTGAGCAGTAGCATGGGGAACTGGTTAGGTTTCCAGCCACCCTGTACTTGCCTCTACCATGGTCATCACATATGGTTTGCCACTATGAGATCAAATAAGCGTGATTTAATCCATCTGCCAGGCTTCTTCAGAGTTATACTTTGACCTTTTCCCCCCACACCACAAAGGCTTCATATGCTTAGCCTACTTTATGGCAGCACAGACATCACATTCATGAATAACATGTGAGACGGCTTCTATAGGTATTTCCACTGATCTGTCCTGAGCCCACCAGTATGTGGCATCTCTCCCTTGGTGACCAGAAGTGTCATGGGCCCAGTGAGCTAAAATAGCTCACCTTTGTGTTCCCAGTCCAAGTCTATTTGGGAGATTTTAGCAGCCAGATCTGCTTGACGGTTATGCTGGTGCTCCTCAGTGGCTCTCCTTTTGGGAATGTGTGCATCCATGTGCCATACCTTTATTGGCAGTTTGTCCAGATGGGCAGCAATGTCTTGTCATAGGTCAGCAGCCCAGACAAGCTTTCCTTTTCTCTGCCATCCTTTGTTTTTCCACTCCTTCAGCCATCCCAACAAGGCATTTACAGGAGTCATTGTAGAGATAAAAAATTGGCCACTTCTCCCATTCTGCTACATCCCAGGCCAGCTGGAGAGCTTTTACCTCTGCAAACTGACTAGATTCGCCTTTTCTGTCTTTTACTTCTGCCACTTGCCTTGTTGGACTCCAGACAGCTGCCTTCCATCTCCACTTGCTTCCTACGAGACGGAAAGGTCCATCTGTGAATAAAGCATAGGCTTTTTCATTATCAAGGAGGTCATTATATAGGGGGACTTCCTCAACATGGGTCACTGACTTCTCTGGTGAGATTCCACAGTCAGCACCCTCAGGCCAGTTGGTGATTAATTCTACTATGGCTAGGGCATTTGAACTTCCCTATTTGAGCTCGCTGAGTTATTAGGGCCATCTATTTACTCATCTATTTCTGGGGTTGAGCCTCTCCCTTTAAACATCCAAGTCAAGACTGGAAGCCTTGGAGGTAAAAGGAGTGGTGACTCAGCCCAAATCACCTCAGAAGCAGCTCAAACTCCCTCAGAAGCAGCCAGGATTTCCTTTTCTGTTACAGTGTATCTGGCCTTTCTCCTGGGCAAGTTATTCCCATTGTGGCCACCTTGCATTTCCTGTACTTTAGCCTAGAGGGAAGAGGTGGGTTGGTCATGCCAGCTGTCCATGTTTTCTCTGTGGTCACAGATGATTGTCCACCGAGACCTCCTTGATGCTCCCTGCTTCGCTTGGGCTGATCTCCTACAAGGAGGACATTTATTTACGAGAGCAGAGACATAGATCCATTCTGAAGGAGAAGTGTCATCCCCCTTCTTCAATTGAGACATGGAGGCTTTAATCTCATTGATGTCTTTAGTCAGAGTTTCTATGGTTGTGACCATGGACCTCTGATTGACACTGTCTTTGTATTCCCTTAAGGCATTAGCAAATTCACAGACAGTTTTGTGTCTGTTCTCTCCAGTCAGGAATGTACCACTCAGTGTACATGGATATATGGGAGGGGCACAATGGCTAAGCTTCTTTACAAAAGACTGTTTCATGAGTACCTCATCAGTGTCCAAGGGGAGTTGGCCATTTCCGTAAATTCTTTCCAGCACAGCCATCTGTCTTAGATACCAAATCCCCAGTGATAGCTGTCCATCTATTTGAGGCCCAGCGTATGTCATCTTTGGAGGGGTAACAGCACCATATAGCATCAAGAATGCATGCCCAAGTGTGTGCTCCATCAAGCCTTGCTAACTCTTTGTCCAGACTGGCATCACAAGAGAGGGAGATTAAAAGCTTCACCTCCCTTTTGTCTAGATCTACAGTTTCTGCATTCTTATCCCAGCATTTCAGGGTCCAATTCAGTATTGTCTCACCATCCTTCCTTGTGTAGTACAGATGAGTTTGCCATAATTCTTTCTGGGCAAAGAAGTTATTGCCTCATGGTGGAAATCAACACCATCCACTGGTGGAAATCAACACCATCCACTGGTGCGTTCGGCGATGTGCTGGATCCAGTGGAGGTACCTTCTCCAGCATGTGTTGGGAACTGATCTGTCTGTTCTTTGTAGCCTCTTTCAACGGGTGCTGACAGGTGCTTGAGAGATTGTGTGGGTTGGAGCATCAAGGGTTAAGTTTTGTTCCCTGTGTCAGCTGCTGGGGATGGGGCATACTGTCACGGATGTGGCTGGGGTGCTGCCATGGCTGGGGGCTGAGCTGAGCAACAGTGCCCACAGCCAGACTCCTCCCCCTCCAGGTCCCAGTTCTCACAGCAAGTGTGGTGGCCTTGAGGTACGGTGGGGCTGGGAGCTCTGCTACATCCACGCTGGCACCACCTGCAACTGTGGGTGCACCCCACCACTGGCAATCAGAACCCACAAATGAATGCACTGCAGCAGCCATTCTACATATCCCTCTGCAGAGAGTTCTTAATAGGTTAGTACCTCTCCCCCACCATGCAGTCAGAGTTGATCTAATGATAAAGATTGCCTGGATTATATTTAAACATAGGGCACATATTGCTATATAATACCATTTTTATCCATACATTCCATCTTGCAATTCCCATACTCTTGCCAAAAGAGCGGAGGTGGGCAGACCACGCGCTCTGTCCATGTTCTCACCATGGTCATGCAGGGTTCTCCAAAGTGACCCATGTGATTACTTCTGCCAGCTTGAACTGGTTTTCTAATAAGAAGTCAATTTCTGATGGCTCAGACATGGATCCATTCAGAAGGGGAATGGGAGGTATCATTCCACTTCACAAGCTTGGATATGGAGGCCTTAATCTCCTTAAGCTCTCTCATACGCCTTTCCTTGTGCTTCATTTTTTTAGGGTTCCAACCACAAGCCCAGAATAATGGAAGATAACGGCAGGACTGGAAGAAGGAACTGCCCATGGTGAGTGAAGATCAGGTTCATGACCATCTGAAGAACGTGAAAGTGTTAAGTCCATGGGACCCAATGATACACCTATGGGTGCTGAGGGAACTGGCAGATGAGGTCACTAAACCACTCTCTACTATGTTCCAAAAGTCATGGCAGTCTAGGGAGGTCCCCACTGACTGGAAAAGGGGAAACATAACTCCCATTTTCAAAAAGGGAAAGAAGGCTGACTTAGGGAACTATAGGCCAGTCAGTCTCACCTCTGGGCGCAGTAAGATCATGGAGCAGATCCTCCTGGAGGCACTGCTGAGGCACAGTAATAATGAAGAGGTGATTGGATACAATCAGCACAGGTACACCAAGGGCAAATCCTACCTGACAAACCTGGTGGCCTTCCGTGACAAGGTCACAACATTAATAGATGAAGGCCAGGCAACTGACATCATTTACCTGGACCTGAGCAAAACCTTTGACACTGTCCTGCATGACATCCTGGTCTCCAGCATGGTGCAGTCTGGGTTTGATGAATGGACCATTCAGTGGATAAAGAACTGGCTTGATGGCCACATCCAAAGAGTGGCTGTCAATGGGTCCATGTCCAAGTGGAGGCCAGTGACAAGTGATCAAGGGATCAGTCATAGGACCAGTCTTGTTCAACACCTTTGTTGGCAACATGGTCAGTGGCATTGAGTGCACCCTCAGCAAGTTTGCTGATGACACCAAGTTGTGTGGTGCAGCAGACACACTGGAGGGAAGGAATGTCATGCAGGGGGACCCAGCTGGAGAGCTGGGCCCAAGCCAATCTCATGAGGTTTAAAAAGACCTAGTGCAAGGCTCTGCATCTCAGTTGGGGCAATGCCAAGCACTGATATAGGCTGGGCAGTGACTAGCTTGAGAGAAGACCTGAAGAAAAGGACTTGGGGGTGCTGGTGGATGAGAAGCTCAACATGAGCCACCACCGTGCACTTGCAGCACAGAATGCCAATCATATCCTGGGCTGCATCAAGATAAGCATAGCCAGCAATTCGAGGGAGGATTCTCCCCCTCTACTGCACTCTGGTGAGACCCCACCTGGAGTGCTGCATCCAGTTCTGGAGACCCTATTACAAGAAACATATGGAGGTGCTGGAACGTGTGCACTGAAGGGCCACAAGGACGATTAGAGGGCTGGAACACCTCTCCTATGAGGACAGACTGAAAGTCTAGGGCTGTTCAGTCTGGAGAAGAGAAGGCTCCAAGGGGACCTTGTTGTGGCCTTCCAGTATATAAAGAGGGCCTACCAGAAAGCTGGTGAGGGACTTTTTAGGGTGTCAGGTAATGTTAGGACTAGGTGGAATGGAAAAAAAATAGAAATGGGTAGATTCAGATTGGATGTTAGGAAGAAGTTCTTCACCATGAGGGTGGTGAGACACTGAAACAGTTTGCCCAGGAACGTGTTGTAAGCCTCATCCCTGGAGGTTTTTAAGGCCAGGCTGGATGTGGCTCAGAGCAATCTGATCTAGTGTGAGGTGTGCCAGCCCATTGCAGGGGCTGGATGATCCTTGAGGTCCCTTCCAACCCTAAAAATTCTGTGGTTCTATGCTATCCTTCCTCTCTCCAGACAGAGTATTTGTGGCTGAGACCAATGCATTTTATGAGAGAGACTGTCCTCTAGGTGCCTCATTTGATCAGCAAGATCGCTGACAGTAGGAGGGATTCTCCAATAATCTGCAGAAGACTGGCAGAGCCTGAGGCAAATGCGTAACTATCACTTCTTCAGTTTTCCATAACAGCTCTAGTTGCTCCAACAGTGACTCTAGCAATAACACTAGGTGCTGTATATTTGGGTGCAATAACCACAGTTAGGGGTACCCTGCCTACCACCAGGGGGAGGTAAGGGATAGTGAAGATAACAATGTATTGGGATGGATACATCCAGTGGCCTAGCACTTAAACATTTTAGAAGTACAGGGCCTTGGTTGACACAGGAGCTCAGTGCACCATAATACCATCAAAGTATCAAGGATCAGAATCTTTAATTATTCTGGAAGTCACTGGTGGATCTCAAGAGTTGACTAAGATACAATTTGACATAAGTTTAGCTAGGAAAGAGTGGAAGAAACACACAATTATAACAGCACCAGATGCATCTTGTATTTTGGGAACTGATTTTCTGAGAGAAGGGCGTTTCAAAGACCCTAAGGGATACAAATGGGTTTTGGAATAGCAACTGTAGAAATTGAAGGAGCTAAAATCGAGGTTGTCTATTACACCCTAGCTCTCAGATGAATCTGCAGTTGTGGGACAACATGAGATAGAGGATGTAAAGCTGCCGGTTGCTTCTCAAACTGTACATCACAGGCAATGCAGAAACAACCGTGACTCTTTGGTGCCCATTCAAAACTTGATTCATCTATTAAAAGGGCAGAATGTCATCAGCAAAACTCCTTCACCTTTCAACAGTCCAATTTGGCCTGTGTGAAACCCAAATACAGAATGGCATCTGACAGTTGACCTCCCTGCCCTGAACGATGGAAGTCCACCCATGAGTGCAGCTGTTTCAGATACACTAGAACTCCAATATGAGCTGGAATCCAAGGAGACCAAATGATATGCTATCACAGACATTGCTAATGGTTTCTTCTCTATTCCCATAGCAGAGGAATCCAGGCCTCAGTTTGTCTTCATCTGGAGAGGCATTCAGTACACATTCAATCGTTTGCCCCAGGGGTGGATTCACAGTTCAACCATCTGTCATGCAGTGATCCATGATGCTTTGGAGAAAGGTGGAGCTACAGAACACATTCAGTTCATCAACGATATCATGACATCATCATTGGGGTAAAACTGCTGAATGAGTCTTCAAGCAAAATAACAAAATCATTGACTTTGTCATGAAAGCTGGTTTTGCTATCAAGTGAGACAAGGTGAAAGGACCTGCCAGAGAAATCCAGTTTCTGGGAGTGTGGTGGCAAGATGGTCACCATTACATCCCAGTAGTTGTGATAAACAGAGTCTCTACTATGGCAAAACCCGTCAATAAGAAAGAAACTCTACGTTTCTTAGGTACAGAAGGATTTTGGAGGTTACATGTTCCTGGATACTGTCAGATTGTAAAACTTCTTTATGATATGACTCGGAAGTGAAAAAATTTCCAGTGTGGTACGGAGCAACAAGCAGCCGTTGACCAGATAAAGTGAGAAGTAGTCCATGCAATGGTTTTGGGACCTGTTTGAACTGGTCCAGTGTGGTGGGAGGTGATTATTAGGAATGGAGGATGATGGTTATTAATTATGAAATATGAATTATTAAAATTATTATTTATTAATTATTGAAATTATTGATAACTATTAATCACCATATATATTGATTCGAATCCATGGTTGTAAAAATATAGTCCATAACTGGTTTAGTATATACAATTATACTCAATTATAATATTTACAGAATCAATTTCTAAGTAAGGGAACGAAAGTTGCAGTTCCACCACTTGTCAACTAGATGGAGACTTGACAAGACACTTGGTGGCTCGCAATTATGTACAGAGATGTTTATAATGTTATCACGAGGCAAGTTAATCTAGAAATATCACGCGGCTACGTGCGGGTTCTTTGAATAGAATGTTACTGAATGTTGCCCCGTGATCAAAGAAGCCAAAATTCCGCTGCTGGCACCATCTCCTAAGCCAACTGTTGATGGTGTGGGTTTTCCTGTTCCTCTCAGTGTACACCACTGCTGCTGAGGGAACTGAGCAGAACACCACTTGAGCTCCTGCCCCATCAATCGATTTCCCAAGGGCCTTAAATTCCTTTTTAATCTTCCTGGTGCTGCTCTTTTCAATTTCTTCACTTCCAGCCTGGATTACCAACAATGGGTAATAGTCAGAGGGCTGGATTAGTTTAGGTAACCTTTGGGTGATGTCCCTCACCCAGGCCCCAGGTAGGCAGCACACCTCCCTATGGGATGGGTCGGGACGACATATGGGTCCCTCTGTTCCCCTCAAGAGAGAGTCTCCAATAACTATAGCCTTTCTCTTTTTCTTTGTAGCACTGGTCCTTAAGGTTTGGGGGGGCTGTTTCGTCTTTGGCATCTCCTTGATTGGTTCCTCTACAATACTCTCATCCACATTGCCCTCAGCCTGCAGAGTCTCATAGTTAGTTATTTTCTCTCTCTCGGGGAAATCCTGTGTTGCATTACCCTGACGACACAGGGCTGTGAAGTGGCGACAGTAGGTGGCTCTTTTTCTCTCCCACAAATGGTGGGGTCACGCAAGATGCATTTCTGCTGAATTAGCTTGCAGCAGAACTGGACTGCCTGATTTGGCTTAGTCCTTCCCCCTCTGGGCTAAAGCTTACCCTCTCGGGGCTTCCTCAGTCCTCTCGACTGGGCTTATGATGCTGGTTCAGTGAAGGGATCATCCTGTTTCCTGGTTCCTTGAGCGGCTCGGTGGGCTGGCTTATTTCCATATTGCAGAGGCTTGTAGTATGCTTGCGTGTGAGAAGACTTACAGCTTACGCAGCTCAAGCTTATATAGCGAGGGAAGGCAAAAGGAGAGAGCAACGTAGTAAACAAATGGAGAATACTTATAGATTTCTCGAAGCTGGATCTGGCCAGTGGGCACACTTGTCAACAGCCTATAGAAAGGGTAAAGTTAGAATTATGCCCTTAGATGCAAAGAACATGAGCATGCTATGGGATGAGTGCATGCAGTTGTTTACCCCTTAGGAGACAGGTTGGCACCTGGGCCTTTTTCCTCCTCTCCTGAAAGGAGGGTGGAAAGGGGGGACTTACCAAAACACGTTGGGACAAGTTTGCTGGTGTTTGGGGGCATAATTCTAGGCATATGGTGCCTTGACCACATCCAGACATTAAGAACATTCTGTACATGGCTGCAAGTGACCATGGTCCAACCTTGTGCTTATGGGAGAGCTCTCCAGGTGAGATAAGCAAACACCCACTTAGTTTCTAGAGTCATGGATACAAAGGATCAGAGGTAAGTTATATTCCAACAGAGAAAGAGATTCTAGCTGCTTATAAAGGAGTAAAAGCTGCTTCTGAAGTGATAGGAACTGAGTCACAACTTCTTTTAGTCCCAGATTACCACTTTTGAATTAGATGTTCGAAGGCAGAGATTCTTCACCACATTGTGCAACAGATGCCACATGGTCTAGGTGGATGGCTCCGATAACACTGAGAACTCAAATGGGAAATCTTGAGAGACCTGGTCTGGTCAAAGTGATTACAGATTGGCCAGAAGGCACTGACTGTACAAAATGTCCAGAGGATAGAGTAACTCGTGATGAGGAAGCTCCTCCTTACAGTGATCTTTTTGATAATGAAAAGAAATACGCTTTGTTCACAGATGGTTCCTGTTGTCTTGTGGTAAAAAAGCAGAGATCAAAATCTGCAGTGTGGAGTCCAACACACAGAGTTGCAGAAGCAAGAGATGAAGAAGGAGAATCCAGTCAATTTGCAGAGGTAAAAGCTGTCCAGCTAACTCTTGATGTAGATGGTTTTTATTTCCTGTTTTTTGAACTTTTAAATCATCTACATCTGAGATAGCTGGAGTGGAAGATACAGACTATAAACTTTAATTTACTCATTATTGTAGATACTGTTTTAGATTAGATGGATAGTTTTAGCAGCCAATGGAATTGTTTAGAAGGGGTGGATTGTGGTAATTTTAGGCTATGCTTTTAAAAATTTTCACAGATCTTGAACAGAAAGTAGTAGAATGTAAATAAATCACTATTGGCTGTAAAAAGGAAAACAAAGATAATCCTAAACAATCCCATTGGAGAGATACATACCATAAGATTTGGTTCCCAAAATAATTTCTCTCTTCTCTCACTTCCCCGGGTTGGGAGATACTAACTGGCTTTACTGACCTTGGCCACATTGCTTTTTGTTGTGACCAATATTAACTTCTCTGCTTCTGTCTCTTGTCCCTTTTGTACAGGGGAGAAAGGGGAGGCAGGGAGGGAGAAGCTGTTAGTAACTCCCCTGATCTTTGGCCAAAGGGGGTCCTTGTGCTGTTCATTAATTCTAAATTCCTGTAAATATTGTATATTTGTACATATTCACTGCATTCCATTGTAGATTGTAGTTTTGCTTGTAAATACAGCTTTCATTTGCTTCCAACTGAGCTGGTCTGGCAAATTTAATGTCGGGGGTGGATTTTCAACTCACCACAGAGAGACTGTCCTCTGGCTGCCTCATTTGCCAGCAAAATGGCTGTCAGTAGGAGGGATTCTCCCATCATCTCTTCCCACAATTCTACTCACCAGTGTATGAGCAAAGAAGGAGTGAACTGAGAAAACTTAAGAGAGCCCTCCCCACAGGTGTTTCATCAAGGTCCTGTGTCATATAGTTTTCATAAATTAGCTCTCTCACAGCCATCTCTTGTAGACACTTGATACCTTGTTCAGTAATAGTCCACTGTGAAGAGTACCACATTAAATCCACTAAATCATCTCTGGTAAGATAGTGTGTGTCACAGCCAATAGAGGGAAGCATTAACACCAATGTTTCCTATATTCTTATCAATACTCTCACTTCTCATTATAGACCCCAGATACCTGGCTGATCTGGGGTCTATTTCTACAGTACGTTCACCTCCATCCCAACACCTTATTAACCAACTCAATACTGATTCACTTTCTCCCCACAAATAACCCTGCCTGACATGCCTCAGCTCCTTCCTAGACAGTCGTTGTTACTGTGTCTGCAACACCATCATGTGCTTGCATTTGCTGAGAGACATCTCCACCAGCAGAAGCACTTCCAATACTGGAAACATTTGGCTTCACAGGGATGCTAGTCCCCACACCGGTAGACATGCCTTCTCTTGGATCATCCCTATCATCATCTGAACTGTTCCCAATGTTGACTGCCGTGTTCTTTTGATCCTACATGGAGCAAGAGAGACTGTAATTGAAGGAGCCTTCTCCTCTAGATCATCTAAAACCAGCCTGTCTGTCTCTTGTTTTGCCTTTCATGGAACTGCAGCCAGAGCAGTGGGAGCAGGCAGGACCACTCCCACTGCTAGTCTGGTAGGAGCTGGTGGGATTTGGGAAGCCACTGTTGGTCCTGAAGTCATGGGCAGAATTGCCCTTGCCACAGGACCTGAGTCAGAGGGATGGGTACTTGTACCAAATGCAGGAGCAGCCTATTGCATCATCCGTGGTGCTGTGCTGCAAATCGTGCAAGCTACCTGCGTCACTGGCACTGCACCTCCAGTGCAGGCTGCCTCCAAACTCGGCACGCTACACAAGGGGGTGTTGCTGCTGTCACCACTTGCTGCCAGAGACGCAGTGCTGCCATAAGCGGCTGCCGGCTCTGCTCCCCCTGCTTCCATGGCTTCCTCGCCAGCAGGAAAGCAAGTCATATCAGAAATGTTAGACACCACTGTTGCGGCCACTGTTGCTTTTCCAGCAGCTACAGCTGAAACCACATCTGGTACAGCTTCACCCTCTAGCTCTCCCCTGCTGCTCCTTAAGCTAGAGCCAGATTGCCTCTGTTTGCACCTCTGGCAGGGGAAAAGGGTGGGAGCACTTTAAGTAGCCACACCATGTTTCACTCAACAAGAAACTATTCCAAGCCCTACTGTAGTCATTATGGAAAATATATTTAAGAATAATGAGCAAACTAATGGAAAGCTCCATTTCTCCCACAAAGTATCTGCTACTGGGAAGACAAACTCACTGAACTTATAGGGAAACTCTGCAGTAGAGTTCCCATAGCCAACTAGACTTAAGCAATATGTTCCAAAACATCCAGGCAATCTCCTCAGCCAATGCAGCAGCTATCTCACAATAAACCAAAACAAGTGATAATACACCGAAGAATAGAACCGATTATGAAGCGTAAAAGTCATGCCTGGAAAAACCAAATGCCACAAAATCCAAATAATTTCATTTTAACTTCCGATTCTGATTATCAATCTACCAAACCCCATCAAATTGTAATTGTCTCATGCTGGGTGTTAATTATGAATTCTTTACTGGTTTTGTACCACACAGAATTTGGGATTACCCCAAAGGAATAAATAATAACACTTGAACAGAATTTGGAATTTAAATTAAAATAATACTTAGAAAAAGTAATAAAAATCCCCAGTCCCACCACCAGACCAAACCCGAACGCTGTGTTTCAGCCACAGCTCTGTCCCCAATGCAGTAAGGCTTACCTCCATAGTGGTTTGAGCTAGTCCCTAGCTTAGATACTAGTTGTAATTAGGAAAATTCCAGAGACATTTGAATAAAAGATAAATAACGAAGCGATTTGCTTCAGAATAATAACAATAGATAGGTTAATATAATTCCAATGATGTATTGAAAACCTTGTATCTTGCAACAGAGTTTATTTTTTCTCTTTGCCCCTTTTTAATGCCTTGCTTTGGCTTCAGGCTGTGCAATCCTCCCTCTGACCTTGGGCTTTTCTAGGTTTTGCTTCTTTAATGTACTGGTGTGATGGTTTGGGGCCAGACAGATCGTCTCTTGCCCCGAAAGGGACAAAAGAATGAGACTCACACAAACGGATTGGAGAGTGATGGAAAGTTTAAATGGAAAAGCAATTGGTGAAGCTACAGAAAACTACAAACTACACAGCATAGTGGCAGAGAACATCCCAAAGCGTACAGAGCCAGTTACATAATTCCCAAAGCTTCCCAGTTCTTCCCTTCTTCCCAAGAGGCTTCCCAATCCTTCCCTTCTCCCCACCTGAGGGTAAATCCAAACCCCCAGGGCTCTTTCTTCCCCCTTCCACTGCTAGGCAAGTCTCAGGCTGGCCAGGTCTGAGACTGCCCCCCCCTCCATTCTCCTCCTGGCATTAGGCCTAGACAGGCCTAAGAGGCCTTGAGGATACTCCCCCGGCATTACCCGATAAGAGAGGACATCTCCGGTGGGAGCAGAGAGGGAAGAAAGAGGAAGAGAATGACTCTGCAGATGGACTTATAGGGCACGGGATTTATGGGTAGAAATATGTCGTTTCCTGTGTCCACCCCTGTGGGTGGGCACCCAGGACACCAGAGGTGTATCTCATGTAGCAGCGGCAGGGAGCACCCAGCCTAAACTGCCACAACTGGGAAGGGGGTGGTGGCTGAGCCACTACATATGGTCATATAACTTTCTCAGGGACTGAAGTTATAGAGGGGTTCTGTGCTGTTGTTATGATATATATACACACACACACTCTGTACATGTTGATTGCTTTTTATATTGTTATACATAGTTTCTTTTGTAAATACAATACCACTTTTACTTCCAAGTTCTGAATGTGGTGAGATTTGCTCTCTGGGGCAGATTTCAAAAAATAATTTATTTGGGGGATCTAATTCAACCTATAACATTACTTTCCACACAGCTAAACCCAAACAATGTTAAGCAAGGAATGGGAGAAAGCAAGAGCAAAGCACAGAAGAGCAAAAGGGAGAAAAAGAGCACAAGCTGTAAGTTATTAGGGTGATCTAATTCAACCCCTTACACCTTATTTTTGGTATTTTTCCAAACAGGGGACTTGGCTGGTTTTTTGTTAATTGATATCAGAATAAGGAAGTAAAAAATGAAATTATTCTTGCTGTTATGGTAATTATTGTGTGAATGCTTTAGGATTTGGGAATGCAACTGTAGACATTTCACACAATTTTATAGAATTATCTGTGCTGGTAGCTAAAAGATATGTGGGAGAACTGAGTCATACAGTGATCTGTTTAATATGTCTCAATTTATTATTTTGATTGTTATAATAGGTCTGATTATAGCTTTGAGGTGAGAGATAAGACTAAACAAGGTGGAACTTTTAACTTTTCTACAAGCAGCAGCAGTGAGTTAGAGTTAATGCAGGAGTTACTGCAGACCAAAGCTGGGGAGGGGGAAAGATTATGGCTCAGGACTGGTGGATGGCTTACCAGGCAAAGAAACACGAAACCACAGAGCCTTTAAAAATTGAATAAGGTCTTTCTCCCTACCCAACTGGCCAAACTATCCTCCAAGAGAAAAAGGGATACTTCTTATGAAGGAGTGAAAGCTGCTTCTGAAGTAATTTGAACTGAGCCTCAGTTTATTTTAGCTTCCAGATAACCAGTTCTGAATTGGACGTTTAAAGGAAAAGGTTCATCTCCACATCATGCTACTTGGTCTAAATGAATGGTGCTGATAACACAGCCAGCTCATATGGGAAGTCTTGAACAACCTGGTATAGTGGAAGTGATTACAAATTGGCTGTGAGGCACAGACTGTACAAATCCTCCAGAGAAGAGAGTAACTCAAGCCGATGAAGCTTCTCCTTACAATGATTTATCTAACAAGGAAAAGAACTATGCTTTGTTCACAGATGGTTCCTGTCATCTTGTTCGAAATAAGTGGAGATGGAAAGCAGCAGTTGAAGATGCAAATGATGGAGAAGGCGAGTTAAGCCAATTTGCACAGGTAAAAGCTATCCAACTTGCTCTTGACGTAGCTGAACATGAAAATTGTTCTATTCTTTACCTCTGCACTGATCATGGATGGTAGCCAATGTCTTGCAGAGTTGGTTAAAGGACTGGAAAAAGAATGGTTGGCAAAGAAAGGGAAAGTTTATTTGGACTACAGACCTATGGCAAGATATTGCTGCTCATTTGGAGAAAATTCTAGGGAAAGTGCAACACATAGATGCTCACATGCCTAAGAGTAGAGCTACTGAGGAACACAAATGTAATCATCAGGCAGATTTAGCTGCCAAAATGTCTCAAACAGACACAAACTGTGATTTTGACTTAGACTGGAAACACCAAGATAAACTGTTTTTAGCTCAATGGGCTCATGATTCATCTGGATATTAAGGTAGTGATGCAACCTACCAATGGGCACGTGACAGATTAATTGATATGTTCATGGACTCTATAACACAGGTGTGCTGGTTTGATTTTTACCTTGAGTCTAAAAGCCCAAGTGGAAACAGATTTAGATTCCCTCCCCCTCTCCATTTCCCAATAAATCAAATTACACAAGAAAAAGGAGAGATAAGATCATGAAAGAAAATGGTCTGGAATTAGTTTGGAAGTAAAAAATGTAGTTTTTAAACTATATATATATATATATCTATATATATATCTATATATATATATCTATATATATATATATCTATATGTATAAGTAACAGGGAAGGTTACAAGGGTATAAGGTAAGGATAAACAGGAAAATATACAAACCCAGGCCCAGATGGCATTGGATTCCCTGGATGCAAATGGATGCAGTCTTTTGGATGTGTGGATGAAGTTTGGAAAGTAGGCCCCACCACATGGTCAATGCAGGAGCAGTAGGGACGCTTCTGTTGAGCAGTTAATGTGCAGGGGAAAAAGAGAGAAGTAAAAGGTGTTGGCCCTTTTTATAGGCTTGTTGTACAGGAAGGGGGAGTGGAATAGACCACCTTTGACACAGGGGGATCCCTCCTTTTGAGAGGGGGAAAACCAAGTCTCCGCCTACCTGGATCAAGTTTCTTTTGTACGCCTGGGGGCTGGGTTGTTTTTTAGCCTCCATCAAGGATGAGTGTAACCTAGCACAGCAGGCTATACATGACTGTGACATTTGTGCTACTACTAAGCAGGCTAAGCAAATTAAACCCTTGTTGTATGATAAGTGATGGTCAAAGTACAAGTATGATGAAGTATGGCAGATTGATTACATCACTCTACCTCATTCTTGGACTGGTAAGCAATACATGCTGACTATGGTCGCAAGCAATGGATGGTTGGAAACCTATCCAGTTCCTCATGCTACTGCATGCAACACTGTTCTTGGTCTGGAAAGACAAAGCGTGGAGACACAGCACCCCAGAGAGAATCAAATCAGGCAATGGATGTCATTGTAAGAACAATCTCATAAGCAACTGGGCCAAAGAGAATAGCTTCAAGTGGATATCCTATATCCCTTACTATGCACCACCTTCAGGAAAGATTGAATATTACAATGGTTTGCTGAAGACCACCCTAAAAGCAATGGGGAGTGGAACTTTGAAAAACAGGGTCAAATATTTAGGACAAGTAACTTGGTTGGTAAACAGTAGAGATTCTGTAAACTGAGGTGGTCCAGCCAATCAAATCTGTTACAAAAGGTAAAAGGTGATAGAGTTCCTGTTGTTCGTGAAAAGAATCTGCTGGGAAAAACTTGGTATTTTCTTCTTCAGGTGAGGTTAAACCTGTCTGAGGGGTGATATCTGCCGAAAGACCTGGTCATACATATCGGGTAATGCAAGAGAATGGTGAAATTCAGTGTGTCCCATAAAAAAATCTAACTTTAGTTGAAAGGATTTAAGTACAGAGTGTGTATAAATCGTTATGAGCTCTTTTTCAGATAATCATGGCATCCATAAAAGCCTTGAAGACCTCACTGTACATGAGCATGAGCCCTGAGTCTTTTGGGAGATCCTGCTTTGTCTCATCTGCTGGGAGACTGTGGACTGTTTCCTGTTACTGAATCTTTGCATTGATCTATATCTGAGATAGCTGGAATGAAGAAATTAACTGAAACCTGAACTACTCATCATGTAGACAATGTATTTAATTGGATGGATGACCTGAAGCAAAAAATGGAATTATATTAAAGGGATGGATTGTAGTGTTTTGAGCTAGTCCCTAGCTTAGATACTAGTTGTAATTAGGAAAATTCCAGAGACATTTGAGTAAAAGATAAATAACAAAGGAATTTGATACAGAATAACAACAGATAGTTTAATTTAATTTCATTGGTGTATTGAAAGTCTTATGTCTTGCAGCAGTTTGTTTTCTTTGCCTGTTCACTTTTTGCTGCTCTGTTTTTGTTTCAGATTGTGCTATCCTCCCTCTGACCTTGGACTTCTCTATATTTTGTTTTCTAAAGTACATGGAGGGGAGTGGTGGCTGAGCTAGCACCTATGGCAATTTTAGTACAATTTGGAAAATTCAGAGAATGGAAAAGGCTAAGCCACAAATAGCATCACCCCAGATATAGACCAAAGGCCAACCAGGAAACTGCTAGAGAAGTATGGGATGACAATTTTTACTCATGAGATCAGAGTAGGAATTTGAAGATAGTCCCTAGCTCGCTCTCTCTCTTGCTGACAGGCTCCATAAACTGCTGGTTTTGTAATCCAGTTCGGTGGGTGATGTGGCTCAAATCCAAGAGGGGGGGACCCACGAGAAATTAGAAGTGTTGGTAGACATGGCTGCCATGAGAGAAACTTGTGCAGTGCAAAGAAAAGCTGCAGGACAGGTCCCAGGCAGGTAGGATCATGGCAGGATGGGTCCCAGGCAGGCAGGATCATGGCAAGCAGGTGGGACTGGGAAGAAGCCAGTCAAGTGTCAGTTCCTTCAAAGTAGCCACAAATCCAGGCCAAGGAGAGTAGAGTCCAAATGTCAAAGCTGAAATGAGCAGGCTCTCAGAAGCGGGCAAGAGCAGTGGAAAATGGAAGCCTTGGCTGCTGCCTGTTCACCCTTTTTAAGATATTCCTAGGCAATTGTCCAGGCCAAAATGTGAAGTACCCCCTTTATCACATTTCCAAATCCCAGCAGGCTTTCCCTGACAGGGACAAAGGTAGTTATTACTGTCCTCAGGGCAAGGGAAGATAATTTCACACCTTTGTCTCCCCTGTTCAAACATCTCTGATAGAAATGAGGGAAGGGTAGGGGAAGGGAGGTGGATTTGAAACACCCTGAAACAATGGGATGGGATAAATATATTTTGTAATGCTCTGTCCAACACCCTAGGGACTGTCCAGCCCCCTGGTATTTTGTAATACTCTGGAAAACTTTCATTCGTAATAGGACACTAGTCCTAAACTTATAACAGGTAGCAAAATAATTAAATCCAGTTGGTGATCGGTCAACTGTTACCTGGGGCTCAGTATTGGGGCCAGTCTTGTTTAGCAACTTTGTTGGGGGGATTGAAAGCACTTTTGGTAAGTTTGCAGGTGACCCTAAGTTGGGAAGGAATGAGCGTAGGAAGGCTCTGAAGAGGGAACTGGAGAGTCTGGGTTGATGGCCCAAAGGTAACTATACGAGATTTAACAAAGTGCACAGTGCTGCACTCCGGTCAAAATAGGCCCCTGCAACATTACAGACTTGGGCTAGAGAGGCTGGAAAGCTGCCCAATAGTGAAAGATCTGGTACTGATCATTCAGCAGCTGGATGGATATAAGCCCACAGTGTGCCCAGGGTACGAAGAAGGGCAACAGCATCTTAACCTATATCAGGAAGCCTATAAGCAGGACCAGGGAAGTGATCATGACTCTGTACTCAGCACTGGTGAAGCCACATATTGAGTGCTGTTTTCTGTTTTGAGTGCCTCGCTACAAGAAAGACATTGAGGTGCTGCAGTGGATCCAGAGAAGGTCAACAAAGTTGGTGAGTAGTATGGAGAACAGCTCTTATGAGGATTGACTGAGGGAATTTGCATCGTGTAGTCTGGAGAAAATGAGGGTAAGCGGAGAGCTTATTGCTTTCTGCAGCTATGTGAAAGGTGGTTGGAGTGAGATGGGTATTGGCCTATTGTCCCTAATAAACAGTGACAGAATGAGAGGATATGGGCTGAAATTGCACGAGAGGGGTCTAAATTGGATATTGGAATGAACTTACCCACGGAAAGTGTTATCAAACACTGAAACAGGTTGCCCATGGAAGTGGTTGAATCACCATTCATGGAGGCATTTAAAAGACGCATGGGTGTGGGTGATGAGGACATGCTTTATCACCAGTCTTGGTAGATAACTTGGTAGAGTTAGATAATGATGGTGCTTAACAATCTTAAATGTCTTTTTTACAACCAAAGCAATTCTCTGGTTTTATAATACTTTGACTTTGCATTTAGTGAGAAATACAAGTGTCAATACAAAGAAACATCATACAACATAATCAATGTTTTGATTTCTTTTGATGGAAAAGTTGACTAGTTTCTACTTTTGAGAGTATACCACGCACTGTGAATGCATATGTGAGCCTCAAACAGACATGTTTCTCCAGTGAGATTATTAAACCACAAAGAGAGATATGTGCACATGTGTGTCATTTTATCTTCAATTACTGTGGAGACTTAACTGACGTATTAGTAGAAAGATTTTGTGTTATAGATGGGCTGAAAAGAAAATTTCTTTTAAAATTTTATTAGGAAAAAAAGCAAGCAAACAGCACGCTGGGCCTTGGGGGAGCAAATCAAAATGCTCAGCCTCTCACAGCAGCAATTACAATAGCTTCTTCAATCTTATATAGCTTATCTACACAAGCAGGCTTATACTAAATAGAAGGCAGGGATATGATAATGAGTTCTCTGAATGGGTGGGATTTCCTTGCTCATGTGCATTCTGCTTGGTAGGGATCTGGTCAGTGGTCGGTGGATGAAGTAAGGAAATCTTCCTCACACTGTCTGATGAATAACCCCGCCTCATAAGCATGCCCCATTCCTCAGGTTTCTTATCTGAAGTCAACACATTCCATGCATTCCTGGATAGAGCTGGTACAATGCTTATCTTTAGTCCAGCTCCTTCTGGGCTTTTGATTTGTCTGCTTAAAAGCGCACACAGCTCTTTGTTCGAGTTTTTCGAAAACACTCTCTCTTGCAGTTTTCCAAAACAAGCTCCTTGAAATTTACTCCTAGCTCTCCCTTTAACACAAATCATTATTATATTCATCACACTCTGCAAAGATTAGAATTACTAGCATTGTTGAAGCAAGCCATTGATTGTTCCTGGTTTACAGGGTAGAAACTTCTTCCAAATGCAGGAAGCACTATAATAGAAGAACTGGAGAGGAATAGACAGTGATACAGTGCATAAATTTAGAGGAATAAGCTGAAAATATGGTAAAGAAGGAATTTTGCTGTAATAGCCTGAGGGTAAAATTGAAATTTTGAAGTTGATACACCTATGTACACACACTTAAATGATAAAATCCATCTATTTACCTAATTAGAAATATTAGAAAGACAAAATATTGAAAGAATAACAGCAAGGGTAAAAGAAGAGAAATTTCAGTTATTTAGGACCCATCCAGCCTGGCTTTGAACATTTCCGAGATTAGAACCTCCACAACTTCTCTGGGCAAACTGTTCCAGTGACTCATCACCCTCACAGTGAAGAATTTGTCTTTCCAGTTTAATGACCAGGATGTTTTGGGGGATGGCATCAAAAATGCAGATAGACAACAGCAGTTGCTCTCCCCTTGTCCATCAGTGCTATTACCCCATCACAGAAGACTACTAAATTTGTGAGGCATGATTTGCCCTTGGTGAAGTCATGTTGGGTGCCACTAATCATCTCATTTTTCATGTCCCTTAACAGAGTTTCCAGAAGGATGGGCCAGATGTTTCTCCTTTTCCATTTTATTAGTTTCTCATAGATTAGTTGTCATCTATGTTTATGTTGTGGATCTGTCCATCAGTACTGCCAATTTTTTGAGAGACCTTCATCCAGAAGTTCTAGCTGAAACAGGTGTTAGAACAGTGGGTGTTGAGGAGAATAGAGGAAGTGTTGGATACTGCAAAAGACAAATATTTCACAACTCAGATTATGAGGGGACTACTACAGACCTCCACACAGGTGAGAAAGGCTGATGCCAGACACTGATTTAATGCTTGCACATTCCAATTCTTGGTAATTTAAAGAAGCAAGGTCATTTTAATTCATTTTATCTTTTTTTTTTTTTTTTTTTTTTTTTTTTTTTTTGTTAAAGCAGCAAGCGTTCCCAGAAAGTCTGAAAGAATATTGAGTATTGTGATTAAATTTCAGCCTATATGCAACAACTAGAAGACAGATTTCCTAATAGAATAGATGTTACACACACACCCTTTGACTTACAAAGGCACTGACATAATTGCAAAATTGATTAAGTAAGGATTTGTCCATAATACTCTAAGTCATGAAAAAAGATTAGTTCATTCATTCCTTTATGTGAGCTAAACCCTTGATCTTTAAAATCAAAGATCCTTCTGTTTTCCATTTTGATAGGCATTTTCTTAAGAATATTTGTGATAAATTTTATTTTCAATCTTGAAGAGACAAATAGTACTGACAAAACTCACTTTTGGGTCTTTTTGTGTGTATGCTTTCTTATCCAGAATACTTCTGCAGAGAAGAGGTATAAATCTATGGATATGTAATGTCTACATATACCTAAAGTAGTACCTGGGTATGTAAGTAGAACTAAATAGATGAAAAATTTAAAAAATAATTAGAATGTGTGCCAAAACCAACATCTCAATTTTCTTACTTTATTGCAAGGGGAGAAGCAGCACACCATGAGTTTAAGGTTTTAAGGGGTTATATAGCACTGAACGGTAACTTTGTAAGGGTTAATCATGCAATGATAGGATAATGAAGCCTAGCATTTTTTTAACTCTAAAATATCTATGATATATATTCTGGCATTTTCCAGATTTCTCAGCAGGGTCTATGTCTACATGAGGATCAGAGGACGCAACAAAACCTATTTATTTTTCTAATTCACATAGAATTTATTATGAATTATTAAAAGGTTAAAAGAGAAAGAGAATAATTCCACAGGCTTCTTTACCTCTTTCCTCCTTATCTAGGATTGTACCTTTAGAAAATATACAAAGAAAATTAGTAAGGACAGTAAACAGGAACAAGGGTATTTGGAATGAATTATTACATTATTTCCTGAGACAGTTCCTGCTCTTTTTTACAGAAATGTATTAGTTATGAATCCAGAGGTAAATAGAAATCCAGGTAATTATATGGTTGGAAATGGTTGTCAGGAATTGGATCCTGGAATAAAGAGTGTAAAGCTGCTTTCAAAGGCTGCAAGATGAAAGCGTGCAGGTAATACCTGTGTGATGCTTTTCATTCAGTGTTGTGAACGCAATCAACATTCCTCTTCTTCAGGCTTTGGAGCGCGATGGCTCATGTTACTTCTAGGTCAGTGCATATGTTTTAGTTTCATACTGCATTTACAGGTCTACAAGATATTTCTCTTTTCATAGGATATGGATAAAACATAGGATCAATCTCAGAGAATTTTCATGTTCTAGAGGAGAGCATCTTCCCTGTAGAGTAGGTAGAGGGGTATTACTTTAAAAGTAAAAATAGAGAAGAAAAGATATCATTCCATGAAAACAAGAAAGCAAGTTTGCCTCCAAAAAACAACAACAAAAAAAAAAGAATTGTCAAAAAGATCCATCAGCCTAGTTCAGGAACTTGCTTATTTTAGCTCACAACATTAGCAAGGTTTTTTAGATCCTTATTTATATTATCTACTAGTGAAAAACATGTCCCTGGAGAAAGCAATCTGAACATTTTTTTAAGTTCTTTTCTGTTATTCAAGATGGAAAATTCAAATTTTATATTTTGAGTCTGGCAAATTGTAATACACAGACTGCTTCTGATATATTAAGGAGGACCATGAATAGTAGTTAGCGTGACAATACCAACCAAAATCAACCTTGCACGTGGAAAAAACATTTAAGTTTTAAAAAAGGAGCTGTGAAATGGAGTGCAAAAAAGCATTTGTGAAGAGATTAATAAAATCATGTGATGCAATTACACAAAAAAACCCCAAACAAACAAAACCAAGCTAGTTTCTGATCATGTTAGTTAAGATTAACTCTTTCCAAGGAAAGAAGCATATAGAATTGTAGAATCATAGGCTTGTTTCAGTTTAGGTTGGGAGTCTCCTGGGCTGCTACATAGTTACATCTCCAGTGTTCAGCCCGTTAGGTAGACACGGGAAATAACTTATTACTGCCCATAAATCCTGCACCTTATAAATCTGGCTGCAAAGTCATTCTCTCTCTCTTTCTTTCCTCTCTGCTCTCGTGGGAGATGCTTCCCTATTGGATAAGCACTAGCCTGTTTAGGCCTAATGCTAGGTGTCATGGTGAGGGAGGTGATTATTAGTTATGCATTATGAAATATGAATTATGAAAATTACTATTTATTAATTATTAAAATTATTAATATTTTGATCACTGTATATATATTGATTTGAATGCATGGTTGTAAAAATATAGTCCATAACTGGTTTAGTATTTACAATTATACCCAATTATAATATTTACAGAATCAATTTCTAATTAAGGGAACGAAAGATGCAGTTTTGCCGCTTGTCCACTAGACGGAGACTCGACAAGATGCAGAGCAGCTGTGGCTATGTACAGAGATATTTATAATGTTATCACGAGGCAAGTTAAGATAGAAATATCACGCGGCTATGCATGGGTGCTTTGAATAAAACGGTACTGAATGTTGCACACATAGAAAGATACATTCTTTCTTTCTTGGAAGCAAGGCAAGTTGCTGGGTTATGCTGGCTACTTGCTGCTTGTCTGCCCAGGCTGGTCCCATCCGAGTGGTGCCCTTCTTTCTCCTCCCACCATCGCGGTTGGGGTCAAGGCTTTCTTTCTCCTCCCACTTCCACGGGGAGGGGCGGCTTGATTTCTTCTCCTGCAGTCGCGGGAAGGTGACTTTCCTTAAGAGGGTTAGAGAGGCTCCCTGAATGGAGGGCTGGCCTGGCAGGGCAGGTCCGGGGAGTGGTCTTCCGCTACAGGGCCAGGTCAGGTGATGGTTCCCAGGAGGTGGGGTTGGTGAAGTGGCACTTCCCCCCCGGCTCAGCTCAAAGTGAGCTGACTATGCGGATCTTGGCAGCTGCTCCCTTTAAGGTGACACTGCAATCTGACTTGATTTCAATGGAGAGGATTTTTTTCACTCTCTCTTTCTTTGGGAAATCCCGGGTCCTTTACCCTGACGACACAAGGCTGTGGAACAGCGACAGTGGGCGGCTCCTTCTCCCACAAACGCAAGATTCGTTTCTGCTTATGGCTGCTTAATTAGCTGCAGCAGATTTGGACTGCCAGGCTTAGGCTAGTCCTTCCGCTTCTGTACGAAAGCTTACCCTGGGGCTTTCTGCAGTCCTCTTGACTGGGCTTACGACGCCGGTTTGGTGAAGGGATCTCCTTTGCTGGTTCCTTGAGTAGCTCAGTGAGCTGGCTTCTTTCCGTACTGCAGAGGCTTCTAGTACGCTTGCATGTGGGAGTGAGAAGACTTAGTGGTTACGAGCTTCCGAGGGTCGGCCAAAGCGAGAGAAAACAAAGGGAGAGAGCAAGGTAGTAAACAAATGGACTAGTACTTATCGATTTCTCAAGGCTGGATCTGGCCAATGGGCACACTTGTCAACAATCTGCTTCAACCTATAGAAAGGGTGGAGCTAAAATGATGCCCTTAGATGGAAAGAGCACGAGCATGCCATGCGATGGGTGCATGCAGTTGTTTACCCCTTAGGAGACAGGTTGGCGCCTGGGCTTTTGTCTTCTTCTCCTGAATGGGAGGGTGGAAAGGGGGGACTTACCGAAACATGTTGGGACAAGTTTGCTAGTATCTGGGGACATAATTCTGGGCATATGGTGCCTTCATAACACCAGGATAAGAAGGCAGGGGGTGCAGTCTCAGGCCTGGCCAGCCTGAGACTAGCCTAGTAGTGGGGGAGGGGTGGGGTGGGGAAGAAAGATCCCTGGATATTTTAAGTGTACCCTCAGGGGAGGATAAGGAAAGTGTTGGGGTACTTTTGCGTGTGGTGTAAGGGAATTCTGTACAATCTGGGATATCCTTGCCACTATGAGTTGTAGTTGGTTTTTTTTTTTCCATTTAAACTTTCCATCATTACCCAATCCATTTGTGTGAGCATCATTCTTTTGCTTCTTTGGGTCCATAGAGAATCTGTCCTGCTCTAAACCAAGACAGTTGGAAAATACTCCCAAGATCATCAAGTGCAACCATCAGACTAAGATCACCATGGCCATTAAACCGTGTGTTGAAGTGCCATGTTCACATGTTTCTTGAACACCTCCAGGAATGGTGATTCTACTACTTCCTTGGACAACCTGTTCCAATGCTTGACAAATTCTTCCATAAAGAATTTTTTCCTAATATCAAATCTAAACCTCCCCTGGGAATTTCAGGCAATTTCCTCTTGTTCTGTCACCTGATACTAGAAAGAAAAGACCACCTCACTGCGACACACTTTGAAGGAGTTGTAGAGAGCAGTAAGATCTCCCCTCAGCCTCCTCCTCTCCAGACCAAATAATACCAGATTGCTCAGTCACTCCTCATAAAACTTGTTCTCTAGAACCTTCACCAGCTTTTTTACTCTTCTCTGGACACACTTCAGAACCTCAATGTCTTTCTTGTAGTGAATGGCAAAAGCCAGTACTCGAGATGCAGCCTCAACATTGTTGAGTACAAGGGCATTATCACTTCCCTATTTTTTCTGGCCACACTATTTCTGATACAGGCCATGATGCTGTTGGTTTTCATGTCCACCTTGGTACATTGCTATCTTATATTCAGACCAACACTCCGAGGTCCTTTTTGCTGAAAAGCTTTCAGCAACTCTGCCCAAACCATTAGCACTGGGGGGGGGGGGGAGGGATGGTGTTGTTACCCAAGTGCAGGATCCAGCACTTGGCTTTGTTAAACTTGATACAACTGGCCTTGGCCCATTGATCCAGCCTGCCTAGATCCCTTTTCAAGTCCTTCCTACCTTCAATCAGATCAATGCTCCTATTCAATATAATGCCATGTGTAAACTTACTGAGGGTGCACTCAATTGCCCCGTCCAGATCATCTATAAGGGTATTAGAGAACTGGCTCCAAAATGGAGATATGGGGAACACCATTAGTAACTGACTGCCAACTGGATTTAACTCCATTCACCACCACACTTTGGGCCCCTTCATCCAGCCAGTTCTTAATCCTGAAAATTGCCCACTGTGATGGTTTGAAGCTCTTCCTGCAGTCCAAAAGCCCAAAAGAAGCACATTTAGATTTTCCTCCTCCTCTCCCTTTTTCCCCGGTAGGGTAAAAGCAAATTAGGCAGGAGAAAATAAAGGTAAAATCACAAAAGAAATAGTCTAGAATCAATTTGGAAGTAAAAAAGGTAATTTTTAACAAAATATATATAACATTTGAGTAACAGCGAAGGTTACTGTGTCATTTTAGGCTGGGTGCCTCCTGTTACTGCTGCATAAGCTACACCTCTGGTGTCCCCAGTGTCCAACCCAATAAGGTGGAAACAGGAAACAGCGTATTTCTACCCATAAATCCTGCACCCTATAAATCCATCTGCAAAGTCATTCTCTTTCTGTTTCTTCCCTCTCTGCTCCAGTAGCAGATACTCTCTTATTGGATAATGGTGGGGGAGTATCTCAAGGCCTCTTAGGCCTGTCTAGGCCTAATGCCAGGAGGAGAAAGAAAGGAGGGCGGCAGTCTCAGATATGGCCAGCCTGAGATTAGCCTAGCAATGGGAGGGGGGAAGAGTGAGCCCTAGAGATTTTGGGTATACCCTCAGGTGGGGAGAAAGGAAGAGTTGAGAAGCCTTTGGGTGTTGTATGAGGGACTCTGTACAATTTGAGTTATCTTTGCCACTACGCTTGTAGTTTTTTGTAGTTTCACCGATTGCTTTTCCATTTGCTTGTCCTTGTGGGGGACTTTAACCTACCAGACATCTGCTGGGAACTTAATTCAGCAGAGAGGAGACAGTCCAGAAGGTTCCTAGAGTGCATGGATGACAACTTCCTGATGCAGCTCTTAGGTGAACCTACCAGGGGTAAGGCTCTGCTTGATCTGCTGTTCTCAAACAGAGAAGGGCTGGTGGGAGATGTGATGGTTGGAGGCTGTCTAGGGTGCAGCGACCATGAGATAGTGGAGTTTTCAATATGCAGGGAGATAGGGAGGAGCAGTAACAGAACCCTCACTTTGGACTTTCGGAGGGCAAACTTCAGGTTGTTCAGGCAACTTATTCGGAAAGTTCCCTGGGTAACAGCCCTTAAGAAGAAAGGGGTCCAGGATGGTTGGACCTACTTCAAACAGGAGCTCTTAAAGGCACAGGAACTGGCAGTTCCCACATGCTGTAAGACGAGCTGGCGGGGAAGACGACCGGCCTGGATGAGCAAGGAGCTCCTGAAGGATTTAAGGGAAAAAAAGAGGGTTTATCACCTTTGGAAAGGGGGGAAGGCAACTAGTGATATGTTTAAGCATGTTGTTAGATCATGTAGAAGAAAAATTAGAGAGGCAAAAGCACAGTTAGAAATTAAACTGGCCGCTTCTGTGAAAGACAACAAAAAGCATTTTTATAAATATATTAATGCTAAAAAGAGGGGCAAGAGGAGCCTCCACACTTTATTGGACGTGAAGGGTAACATTGTAACTAAGGATGAGGAGAAGGCTGAGATTCTAAATACCTTCTTTGCCTCCATTTTCAACAGTAAGGCAGGAGGACTTCAGGATAACTGGCCTCCTGAGCTGGTTGATGGGGTCAAGGAGCAGTGTTGTACTCCTGAAATCCATGTGGAATTAGTTTGAGACTTGTTGAGTCACTTGGATATTCACAAGTCCATGGGACCTGATGGGATTCATCCCAGGGTGCTGAAAGAGCTGGCAGATGAGCTGGCCAAGCCTCTCTCCATCATTTTCCACCAGTCCTGCCTCACTGGAGAGGTCCCAGAAGACTGGAAACTGGCCAATGTGACGCCCATCCACAAGAAGGGACGGACAGAAGAACCTGGGAACTACAGGCCTGTCAGCCTGACTTCAGTGCCAGGGAAAATCATGGAGCAGATTGTCTTGGGGGCAATCACTGCATACCTGAAGGATAGCCAAGGAATCAGGCCCAGCCAACATGGATTTAGGAAGGGCAGTTCCTGCCTCACCAACCTGATCTCCTTCTATGATCAGGTGACCAGCCTGGTGGACGTAGGAAAGGCTGTGGATGTAGTCTACCTGGACTTCAGCAAAGCCTTTGACACCGTCCCCCACAGCAAAGTCTTGGCCAAACTGGCAGCTTGTGACTTGGACAGCAGCACTCTGTGCTGGGTTAGGAACTGGCTGGAGGGCCGAGCCCAGAGAGTGGTGGTGAATGGTGCCACATCCAGCTGGCAGCCTGTCACTAGTGGTGTCCCCCAGGGATCAGTGCTGGGCCCCATCCTGTTCAAGATCTTTATTGATGATCTGGATGAGGGGATTGAGTCCATCATCAGTAAATTTGCAGATGACACTAAGCTGGGAGCAGGTGTTGATCTGTTAGAAGGTAGAAGGGCTCTGCAGAGAGACCTTGACAGGCTGGACAGATGGGCAGAGTCCAACGTGATGGCATTCAACAAGTCCAAGTGCCGGGTGCTGCACTTCGGCCACAACAACCCCATGCAGAGCTACAGGCTGGGGTCAGAGTGGCTGGAGAGCAGCCAGGTGGAAAGGGACCTGGGGGTACTGGTTGACAGCTGCCTGAATGTGAGCCAGCAGTGTGCCCAGGTGGCCAAGAGAGCCAATGGCATCCTGGCCTGCATCAGGCATAGTTTGGCCAGCAGGAGCAGGGAGGTCATTGTACCCCTGTACACAGCACTGCTTAGGCCACACCTTGAGTACTGTGTCCAGTTCTGGGCCCCTCAGTTTAGGAAAGATGTTGAATTGCTGGAGCATGTCCAGAGAAGGGCAACGAGGCTGGTGAGAGGCCTTGAGCACAAGCCCTATGAGGAGAGGCTGAGGGAGCTAGGACTGTTTAGCCTGGAGAAGCGGAGGCTCAGGGGAGACCTCATTGCTGTCTACAACTACCTGAAGGGAGGTTGTAGCCAGGAGGGGTTTGGTCTCTTCTCCAAGGCAGCCAGTACCAGAACAAGAGGACACAGTCTCAAGTTGGGCCAGGGGAGGTTTAGGCTGGAGGTGAGGAGAAAGTTCTTCACAGAGAGAGTGGTTGGCCATTGGAATGTGCTGCCCAGGGAGGTGGTGGAGTCACCATCCCTGGAGGTGTTCAAGAGGGGATTGGACGTGGCACTTGGAGCCATGGTTTAGTAGTCATGAGGTGTAGGGTGACAGGTTGGACTCGATGATCCTTGAGGTCTCTTCCAACCTTCTTGATTCTATTCTATTCTATTGATTCTAAACTTTCCATCACTCTTCAATCCATTTGTGTGAGTGTCATTCTTTTGTCCCTCTCAGGGTGAGAGAGGATCTGTCTGGCCTCCAATCAGCACAGTTACAAAGATATAAGAAAAAGGGTAAATAGAGAAATATACAAAATCAGGCCCAGCTGTCATTGGATTCCCTTGATACAAATGGATTCAGTTATTTGGAAAGTGTGGATGCATCATGGAGCTATGTGGTAGCTCAGGAAGCAGGAAGGGCAGGGATTTGTCAAGCAGGCTAGGCAAGGGGAAAGAGAAAAAACTAAAAATTCTCTCTCCTTAAATAGACTTGCTGAACAGGAAGGGGGAGTAGAATAGACCTTTGACCCATGGGGACCCCTTCTCTTGGGAGGGGGAAACCCAAATCTCTCTTTCTGTCCACCTGGATCAGGTTTCTATTTTCCACCTGGTGGCTGAGTTATTTTCAGCCCCCAGCAAGGGTTAGGTGTAACCTGGGACACCTACCCTTCCAAGCAACAAGCAGCCAGTTTCTCTGGGAGGATGTTGTGGGATATAGGAGATGCCAATTGCTTTAGTGTCTCAAACAGTATGTGACATTGCTTAGCAGCACAGCTTAAAAGCATGTTATGAATAAAGTCATGTAGTGGTAAATTAATAAAAATATACATTATTTATTAATTCAAACCTCCACCACCCATGTAACTTTATATACAAAAATTATGGAAACATTATATACCAGTTCATTGTTCAGTTGAATAATATCTCCAGAGCATAGGAACAGTTACAAATAGTTTAAGGCACAGTATTTAGAAAAGATTGAATCTAAATGCAGTATGTTACCCTTACTAACAAAGGCAAGTATTTCCTGGAGACTTAGAAATATTCCAATGACTCACAATGCTATTTTCCAATAATGAATATTCCTCTGGTTGTCTCTTTTAATCAGAAAATCCTCCTGAATATGTGGCTGCTTAATCCACAAGTGTGAGGGGTAAAAACCCAAGAGAAAAAAGCACACATGCCATGTATTTTGACCCATTTATACACTATGCTAATTTCATGTTGCAAGTGCTACCAGAAAGCATATATTCCAAGACATGCTCAAGCTTGCCTGGCATTTGGCTTGGGGAAGGGGCTCAGTGTATCAACCGATCAGAGCATCGAGGAAAGGAGGAGGTGCCTTCCCCCTTCTTTCTCTTTTCCCACGCTTCTCTGCTTTTCCCCCCATCCTGGCTCTGCCAGGGGAAGAGGGGTCTCAGAAGTACTGCCACAAAGCACTGCAACAGCACCACTGAAAGGCGTGCATACTCTGCACAGCTCTGGAGGCACCACCCCTGCCCCACAAGCAGTGATAGGAGAATGGCAGCTTCCAGGCAGTGGCAGTGTTAACAGTGTGTCTGAGAGCTCTACTCAGCACAGCCAGAACAGCTGTCCCTGTTGCGCTGCTCTCACTGCTCCACACCACTCCATACTGTCCATGCTGTCCACTCGCTCTATACCATCCATCCCCCAGCTCCCACCACCCCTCTGTTCTGTGCTATGTGGCCCAGAAGGCTCCCTCTGCCCATGCCACTCTGTCAGCTCTGTGCCATAGAGAACTCCCATTTTCAAAGTGTGAGCCTACTGCCAAGAACTCAGGACTGTTCTTGTGACAATTCCATGATCTGAATCCAGGAAACTGTGACATACCTTCCAGTGCTCCTTGATTATTTTTCTGTCTCTCCTCCTTTCTTTCTCTGCTTTTCCCTCTATTTTCCTTTATATTTTCCCTCTGCTCCAGTCCAATATAATAAACCAAATTCATCACTTGTTTGGTGACAGTTCACCTTTATTTACTCCAAGGCAATTTCTTGAATCTCAACCAGGACCCTCCCCTGCTGACCAGGGTTGGTACAGGATAACTGGGTTGTGACAGGAGACAACGTCAAAGGCTTTAATACAGTCCAGAGAAACAACATCCACATCCTTTCCTTCTTCCACTAAGCAAGTCACCTTGTTTTAGAAGATTTGGTTTGTCAAGCAGGACCTGCCCTTCATGAATCTATGCTGACTAGGCCTGATGACCTGATTACCCTATACAGGCTACATAATGGGATTCAAGATGACCTACTCCGTGACTTTCCCTGGCACTGCAGTTAGACTGACAGGTCTATAGGAAACTTCCTCCCTAAAAACCGACTCTGCTTCTAGAATAATTTATGAAACCTGAAATTTGGATATCATGTACTCACATAGACTCAGAAATTGTCTACAACAGGAATTCTACAACAGAATTTTTGTGGAAGCACCTGTAAACTTCAGTAATCACTGTTTGGTAGGGAATTCACTATCAAATTACCAAGAATCTCAGCAATTTTTAAAGAAAAGAGAACAGACGTTTATGAAATCATCTGCAGGTGATACACATTTTATATTAATTTACAGGATATTTCTAAAAAAAAAAACTTTTCACAGTAGGTCTTTTTTTCTATCGCAAACATTTTAGTTTCTGTCTTTCAGATCCAATGGTTTGACTGTCATTTTTTTGCAGTCTAAACATTCAGGCTTCAGTCTTGACAGGATGTTATATAGCGGAAATAATTGAATAACACAGATGATAGTGGAACTGAAATACGTCAGTGAAAAATTATGTCAGTCCTCTTTTCTGTGTTATTTTCAAAAAAGATTTACTGACACCACCTATTTTCACCATTTCAAGACATATATTTGATATGAGCCCCTTACAGATCAAACACAATTAGAAAAACACACTGCCCAGACACTCTATCAACCACAATTAGACTATAAATAACAAATTCTTTCGTTATTCTTGAAAAATTAGAAAAGAAAATAAGATAATATTTCTACAAAGGGTTTTTTTCCATTTTGGGTTTATGGAGTTGATCACACCTGAGTGTATATCTGTTAACCTTCATTCCTGCTGGAATTCATTCACTATCTTTCCACTTAGTCATTTTCCACAATCCTTTCAAATTTCAGCATACTTGAAGCTGTTCTTTTTTAGTCTTATCTGCATATTTTAGAATTATATTCCTTACCATTCAGCTTTCTATGAAAATATCAACTATTATTCGACACAGGGAAAAACAAATTTATTTTTTGGCATCAGATCATCGATTATGATTTTCCTGTACTATCTTTCAACACATTTTACAGTTATTTAATGAAGACCATATTTTTCTTTATTGCCTATAAAACTTATAGGCAATTTTTGTTGCCTAAAACCAGTGCCTATACCACACTGTCAGAATGATTACCAAACAAAGATATGTAACATCTAATATTTTGGTTTAGTCTAAAAGGGCTAGTTTGTCGTGCTCTTGATTCAGTTTTATTCTTCCATGTTTGCTGGAAACACCTGTCCTATGAGGACAGGCTGAGAGAGTTGGGCTTGTTCAGTTTGGAGAAGAGAAGGCTTCAAGAAGACCTTATTGTGGCCTTCCAGTATCTGAAGGCGGCCTACAAGAAAACTGGTAAGGGACTTCTTAGCGTGTTGTGTACTGATAGGACTAGGGAGAATGGATCCAAGACAGAGGAGGGTAGATTTAAATTTGATGTTAGGAAGTTCTTCACCATAAGGGTGGTGAGACACTGGGACAGGTTGCTCAGGGAGGTGGTGGAAACCCCGTTCCTGGATGTTTTTAAGGCCAGGTTGTATGTGTCTCTGGGCAACCTGTTCTAGTGGAGGGTGTCGCTTCTCATGGCAAGAGGGTTGGAAGTAGATGGTCCTTGGGGTCCCTTCCAACCCTGAAAATTCTGTGATTTTCTGTAATTCTCATTTATTGCTATGCATTACCTCATCTTCTAATTATTTGCAAGTGGTTCAACATTTTGCTTCAATTTTTTCTTTCTAGAAACTAAAGCTGTGCAGAACAGGTTGCAACACTGGTGTTGTCCTTTGTGAGAAAGAGGCAGCTATCTGTCCCAAAATTACTTTCAATTCTTTAAGAAACATACAAAGAACTTCCTAAGACCAGTAAATATAAAAATGGTTTCAGCTATTCTAGAAACTATTCACCATCACTACTGGTGTCACTTGCATATGCCTCTTGATTACATTTCAATGGTTTAGCCTATATTTAATTGTGTTATCATTAGTAGTACCACGGTACAGGATTTGAGCCTTACAAACCACAGACAACCACTTATTATCTGAACTTTTCTCAAACTACAGGGAGTTATCATAGAATCATAGAATCGACCAGGTTGGAAGAGACCTCCAAGATCATCTTGTAGGTTCTGTGTGATTGTACTCAGAACTTCATAACCTTGCCTGGCACTGAGGTTACACTGACAGGTCTGTAATTTCCTGGTTCCTCTTTCAGGCCCTTTTTGTAGATGGGCATCACATTGGCCAGTTTCCAGTCATCAGGGGCCTCACCTGTGAGCCAGGACTGCTGATAAATGATGGAGAGTGGCTTGGCCAGCTCATCTGCCAGCTCTCTCAGCACCCTAGGATGGATCCCATCAGGTCCCATGGACTTGTGAGGATCCAAGTGGTTCAGCAGGTCCCTTACTGCTTCCTCCTGGATTACAGGGGAGCTATACTGGTCCCCTACTCCATCTTCCAATTCAGGAGGCCAGTTGTCCTGAAGACTATCTGTCCCACTATTGAAGACTGAGGCAAAGAAGATGTTAAGTACCTCTGCCTTTTCCTTGTCTTTTCTTACTATATTCCCCTCCACATCCAATAAGGAGTGGAGGTTGTCCTTGCCTCTTCTTTTACCATTAATATATGTGTAGAAATATTTTTTATTCCCCTTTACAGCCATGGCCAGTCTAACTTCTAAATGGGCTTTTGCCTCTCTAATTTTTTTCCTACAAGACTTAGCAATGTCCTTAAACTCATCCTGGGATACCTCCCCTTTTTTCCAAAGGTGATACACCCTCTTTTCTTCCCTTAATTCCTTTTGAAACTCCTTGCTCATCCAGTCCCGTTGTCTCCCTTGTCAGCTCCTCTTCCGGCACATAGGCACAGCCTGTTCCTGTGCCTTCAAGAGTCTTTCTTGAAGTAGATCCAGCCTTCCTGGACCCCTTTGTTTTTAAGGGCTGTTTCCCAAGGAACTTTCTGAGTTAGTTCCTTGAATAAGTCAAAGTCTGCCCTTCAGTAGTCCAGGGTGGAGGTTTTGTTGCTGCCCCTGCTGGTTTCACCATATATTGAAAACTCAATTATTTCATGGTCACTGGACCCCAGGCAGCCTCCCACCACCACATCTCCCACCAGCCCTTCTGTATTTGTAAACAGCAAGTCGAGCGGGGCTGCATCCCTGGTAGGCTTATGTAACAGCTGGGATAAGAAGCTATCCTCCATACACTCCAGGAACCTTCTAGACTGCCTCTTCTCTTGTTCAGGTATTACAAATATACAATAACCTTGTGACTGTTACATATTTGTGTGATGACACAATTTGCGTCATTCATATATCTTTAGAATTCTAATAACCTTAAATGCCTATTTAAAAATTGGAGTTTAATCATGTCAAAAATATCACACACACACACGAAATTGAGTACAAAGGAAGAATCTCTCACCCCAAAAGTCAATACTGGCTTATAAGTGAAAAATGTTGGTGCTTCACTGAAACACCTCCCTGCCTCAACCCACTGTTACTAATGCAAAGACCACCTCATAAGCAGAAATAGTGAGTGAAGATCATGTTACACTTACTAGGGAGCATGTGTTAACACATATAACCATTCTTATTGACGCTTTTTCTGTAATAGTGTTGGGTTTTCCTGTTAAGCATCACATCTTGGAAAACAGTAATTATTTGATTACACTGTTATGATTCCACTCTGGATAAGAATGAAGTTCTGTCTTGGTATAGTAAGTGTGTTTCTTAGGCCCAAAAAATAAAAAAGTTGGGGTCCAACAAATTGATGGTGATTGCAGGTAACAAGATTTATTTTTAAATTGTTCAGAAAGCAGATACTTGTGGCATTTTTGTCAGCAGACTTCTGCAAAAGCCATTTTTAAGCATGAAGTTATGGTAATGAAAGGTCAAGAATGCTTGTAAAATGTGTTGTTCATATAACACTTTTTTCTTATTTAACACATGAAAACAATCCCAATTCTGTTTCTGTTAATATATTTATAAATTACTTCATTAGTAATAAGAATAATCACAAATACTTGATTTTATATATTGGAATTTCAGATTCTATTCTTGCATGTTAACATTTCTGGTTGATAATACTGTACTTGAGGCATCACTGTGCTGACAGAAGCAGATTTTGGACAGCAGAAATGAACTTATATCACTCCATAAATACCTGATAGGTCACATGAGAAATAAAGAATAGATTAGGACAGGCTGTGATCTATTTAAGAAACCTTGCTTGTATCCTCCAATTTTAGAATAATTAAGGGTTAATGTTACATTTTTAAAAGAAAGTTACTAATTATTTTCTAGAGTAACTAATCTCCAACTTGAAAGTATGATTTCTCCTTTCATCTGCACTTTCTATAAGCAATAGAAAAAAAGTATTTCTGCATTAGCACATTCTGTCACTCAGTATTTATGAATGCTATTTCCTACTGGCTACTTAATGTTAAGATTGGTAACATAGTTCTAAAAGGATGAAGAAAATCACAGGAATGAGACCAGCTGATGTAATTATCCCTTTCATCTCAACAAAAGCCTTGTGAAATACAGAACATGATTCTCATTTCTTAAGCTTGTACTGATTCTGTACTTACTCTGCATTAGGTGTAACCTAAAGTGTTTGTCGTGGAGAGGGGGAATAGGGATGGAGGATGGTGACTATTAATTATGAATTATGAAAATATGAGTTATGAAATTATTGTTTATTATTATTATTAATATTTGATTAATTACTTTATATATATTGACTCGGATGCATGGTTGTAATAATATAGACCATAACTGATTTAGTATTTACAATTATACCCAATTATAATATTTACAATCAATTTTTAATTAAGGGAATGAAAGGGTGAAGTTCCGCTGCTTGTCCACTAGATGGAGACTCGACAAGGCGCTTGCGGCTGCTAGCTATGTATAGAGACATTTATAATGTTATCATGAGGCAGGTTAACCTGGAAATATCACGCGGCTATGCGCGGGTGCTTTGAATAGAACGTTACTAAATGTTATACACATGAAAGATACATGCAGCGAGACAAATTGCCGGATCACGCGGGCTCGCTGGGTATCTGCTTCTGCCCAAGACTGGCCCTGTTTTGGCGGCGCTTTCTTTCTCCCTCCCAGCTCTGGGGGGGGTGGGGCAAGGTTGGCTTTCTCTTTCCCGCGGTCTGCAGGAAGGGCAGTTCGCTTCTTTGTTCTCCCGCAGTCTGCGGGGAGGGGCTGGCTCCCTGACCGGAGGACCTCTCAGGAGGGCCAGGTCTTTTCGGTGCTCAGCCCTACGATCGAGGGTGGTTTTCCCGTAGGCAGGTCTCTGGTGGGGGGTGCGGTGATGCGATGCTTCTCCCTCCTCAGCTCAGCTTGAGGTGAGCTGACTGCCACTTCTCTGGGCGACTGCTTCCATTTAAATTATAATGGTACAGTCATTGCTTTGACTTCAATGGAGAGGCTAATCTTTTGCTCTCTCTTTTCCCTCGGGGAAACCCCGGGTGTTTCGCCCTGATACAGGCTGTGGAGCGGCTACAGGGGGCGGCTCCCTTTCTCCCCGTGGTCTGCAGGGACCATGCAAGATGCGTTTCTGCTTATTTGGCTACTTAATTAGCTTGCAGCGTTTCTAGACCGCCAGGCTTGGGCTAGTCCTTCCCCCCTTTGGGTTACAGCTTACCCTCTCTGGGGGCTTCCCTCAGTCTCTTTCGACTGGGTCTACGGCGCCTCTGGCGACGGGGTTGTCCTTTGCGGGACCTCGGTACACACTCCGTGGGCTGGCTTCCATGTTCGCAGAGGCTTCCAAGTACACTTGCGTGAAAGGCTTATAGCTTACACAATCGTGAGTTGCATGATGGGTGAAAGCAAAGGAGAAAGCAACGTGGCACCAAAATTAGGCAATACTTATAGATACTCGAGGCTGGAAAGTAGCCAATGGGCACACTTGTCAGCAACCTGCTTCCACCTATAGAAAGGTGAAGCTAGAATTATGCCCTTAGATGGACAGAGCATAGGCATCCCATTGAGATGGGTGTCCGCAGTTGTTTGCCCCTTAGGAGACAGGCTGGCTTCTGAACCTTTTGTCTTCCCCTCCTGAAAGGAGGGTGGAAGGGGGAGCTTCCCAGAACATGTTGGGACAAGTTAGCTGGTATCAGGGGGCATAATTCTGGGTATGTGATGCCTTCATGACAGTATTCTAGAATGATCTATTAAAAAATCTCTAATTCCACTTTAAAGCAAAGCAGTTCTTACAGACCATGCACTAATGACTTAGACAATGTAATTATAGTCTACCTTCCCCACTACCTTGTTTCTTTGTTACATTTAATATTTCAAATGCTGGAGGGGGTTCACAGTTTTATTTACCTCCTGTGGAATATTATTGTGCTCATACAAGTAAGTAGCGACAGAATTATCAAGAGATTTGTATAAAATCAATGCAAACATTGGAAAAAGAAAGTGATAAAGATACCAATGATGTTATCATTTAACTAGTAAGGCTCAAACCACAGAAGTAAGAGATATCAGTATCTGAAATGTCCTTTAACGATATTTATTACTCCCACATGTTTATAAATAAGCATGCCAGTTACTTCAAATACAAATACAGGCCTTGAAGAGTCCATTAGTTTACCTGCTTGCTTGATGTTGTTTTCTTGAGGAGTCCCATTAGCTGCAAGAAAAATATTTTATATAGTAATTTCTTTTTCTTACTATAATAACAGACCTTTTGTAGTGTTTTAATTTAGGACAAGATGTGAAAAGAAGGTGGACAAAATATGTATTTATGATAATAGAGTCTACTTGCAAAAACAAACAAACTTATAAAGCCTTCCTAGATTCTTGTTTCCAGAGGTTTTGCAGTTGGCTTTGAGGAGTATTTTTAGCTAATTCAAGACCAACAAGCTACTAAGGAAAAGGCACAGGAAATTGTCTTTACCAATTTATTGTTAAAGATTAACACTATCTGCTAATCCATAATGTAGAATGGAAAGCATCCATTGTGGTCAAAAGTGGTGTATCTAACATAATTCAGTCAATGTTGTATGTACTGAAAATGTTTTTGTTGTTTTTTTTTTCTTGTGTCTGTGCATATGTGTAAACACAATATTTAATACTTTTTCTGCAATAGCTTTGAATTTTGTTTTACTATGGCCAAATTACAGATATAATATTCTACTGTTATGAGGATACAGCAGAATTCTAATTTCTCCTTCCTAGCAGTGACTTCTGGTTTCCCCTGCCAGTACCCTGAAAGCACAAGAAATTATCTTCATGTCTTCTTTACTAAAATCCTACACACATATACCTTTAAATATAAAGTACAAAAGTTAAAATGTTGGGGTTTTTTTTAATAATGTTTTGCTACTTTATGCAAATATGTATATGCTCTGAAATAGGCATCCCTTCATATACGTTCTGTAAGGAAGAAGAAGATTTTGAAGAGAATCAGGCAAAAATATTCAGGCTGGAGTTTAACTGTTGTTTTCATGAATGAGGAACTTAAAGAAAATTAACATAGAAAAACATCTCATCTGGAGAATTACTGACCTCTCGTAGAGAATTATTGATCTGGTAAGCCTATCTTTTAGGACCATGCATCATATTTAAAATGAAATGTTTTGTCCGGCACTTAAAAACAATCAATTAATGCAAATTACTTACAATACATTACAATACATTACAATACTTACAGTACAATACATTACAAGGGAATGTATATACTTATGTTATTTATCAAGAAGAAAAGAAGTTTCTTGTGTATATATTAAATAAAAAATCCAGAAAAGCAGGAGATAATTACAGTTTAAGGTTAGTAGAAACATTCTAGAAAACAGATTCTTCCAAATGGAAAGATATTTATTACGTCTATTATTACACAGGTGTCTCAGTCTGGAAGTTAGGAAAAAGATGCAGTTCCTTTAAAACATTCCTGTGTGTGAAATTAAGACACAAATGAGGCCAAATACAAAACAAAGCTATTCACTAAAGACTAGGGTAAACAAAACAGAGAAAGGAAGAAAAGGAAGAGACATGGGGAGGGAAAACAGAGAAAAAGAGAGAGAGCAGGAGAGAAATTACCACCTCAAGTCTCTTTTCTGTCTTCAGCTGGGAGGAGGCAAGGAGACATTCCAAGATCTGAATCTTTCAGCTGGTGCTGTCTTCAGGTAAAGGAGAGGAGAGGTCCAAGAATCCTGTCCAGTTCAGGGTGGTTCATGACTTTTTTCCTCTTCTGAGCAGGCTCCAGCATGTAGTGTTTTCAGAGATGTTTTTTCTCCAAGCAAGCATAGCTTGGGACTTTTTATATAGTTCATTTATCGCAGCCATTAGAATGGCTATGTGTCGTTTACATAGCCTAATTTAATTTTTTTTTCTTCTTGGCAAATATAGACTTTAATGGGAAAAAAAACCAAATAATACAAATAATTGAATTGATCAGTCACTATCACTCTATTTAACTTATAGTTTCTCAGTTGTTTAAGTAATTTGCTGCATATTCCTACTTTCATATGATCAGAAGTTTCCTATTTATGGGTTTACATGTTTCCTCACTGTCTAAGAATTTTTATATTGTTAATCTCTGATAACAGTCATACTTTATTCCTATAAAGAACAAATCCTCATGTCTTAAGGAAAGTTCTTGCAAATGTAAATTAATTATATTCAGCTTACAAGTAATTGCTATTAGTGAACTTTGATCAAGTATCAACGATAGTTAGCAGTCTGTCTCATGAAATGCCAAATGAAATGATGTCTCTTGTTACGTCAATAACACAAGTCTACAATTTATGCACAATATTGTCCACATGAGAATAAAACCTATTCATTATATAAAATATTTATAATGTCTTATTAATAGTGATTCTAACACCAAATATGATGGCAAATTTCTGACAGGAGTCTACAGGTTGTAACAAGTATCTGGGGTATCTGGCTATGAGCACAAAGGTTCAGAGTTTCATCTGTGCTCTAGAATCCTACTACAAGTTGCTTACCCACATAGAAATGCAAATGTACACTCTTATTTAGGCTGAAAAGTTAAAAGCAACTAGATACAATACTAGAGAAATCACAGTGTGAGTGCTTCTTACTACAGAGATGTATGTGGCTTCAACACAGTAGTTCAAGTACTTCATGAGATGATCAAGCCTTACCTTTTAATGAAAAACAAAGATGCCTTTTTAGGTTTTACTTACATCTGAAGGCCTTATGCATTTACCGCACACAGACACGTAGCTGTATTTGTCTTCCTACTGTCTGTAATCACCTTTATTTCAAGGGAAACTAGGCTGAATTTTGTATCAAGAAGAGAACAGATTGATAATTATATACCATTGAACATGTTTTAATTCTGAAAATCAAAATTCTCAAATAAATGATACTGCACAATGCATAATTCTATTAAAAGTTTTAAAGAAAAATAAAAGCCTTAAAATAATTGGAGACATTTCAAAATACTTTTGAAATGAGCAAACATTTTTAAAAAAAGTTTATTTTGTCACCATGCTGAGTAAGATTTTATTGAAGCAGAATCCTGGTTGGGTTTTGTTTGCTTGTTTTTCTTTCGTTTTGTTTATAATATCTTTAAATACAGCAGTAAACATTTGGATTTCAAACCCTTAGATAGATCATATTCACAGGTACATTTATTCCCCTGATAAAATAGAAATGCATTCATGGTTCAATTGAAGTTGTATTTTTGGTTTTGTGATGACACTGGGAGAAAAGGGGAGGGGGGGGGGGGCAGGAAATCACATGAAAGTGTATAATTTAGAAGATGTTGGTGAAATAAGTGTGTTGAAAAAAACCCCGCCAAAATTATGCCTATTTCTGAGAAAGCATATTGATGTGGTTTTTATGCACACTATTTCCTACTTTCTATTACAGAAGTTGCATAGACATTTTATACTAGTGAATAGTCAATACTGTTCTAAATAATTATATGATCTCCCAGCAATGAGGAGGAGTCTATAATGGGACCTATATTTCTGTGAGTACAGTTTTGTTTTGTTTGCCTGTGGGGTTTTTTTGCCAGGTTATCATAAAGTGCGGAGTCGTTTATTATTATCTATAAACATTGTGCTTTATATCATTACTATTAAAGGATTCTCTAAAAATAAACATTACAGAATGCAGCCTAAATGTACCATCAAGAAACTGTACCCTAGAGATCTTCAAAGCTCTCTCTGTATAATCAAGCTCTTTGCACCAAAAACTGAAGCTTCCCATTATCATTTTTGTGCATAAAAAGAAACTTAACTTTCCATTCTCCATTACATACTATAGCATTCTTCTTATGTTAGCTGTTTCATAAATGAAAACATTTTAAAAACAATTTCCATAATGAATGTATTTGTCAAGCGTTTTTGTCAGCATTGGTTGACTCATGATGCATGTGGTGCACAGCCCTCATAAATAATATAAGTTATCCCCCTAGCTCACTGTAATTGCACTGAAAATTGACTCTGCTGTGGCTGTATACACTATTGCATTCATAATAGAGCAACTCACACAATTTTATTCTAGAAAAAGTGCCTAGAGGAAAAAAAAAAAAAAAGAAGGCATGTGAAAATACACTCAAACACGGCCTCAGTAATTCACCAGAGGCTGTAGAAGGAAATGGTGCAGAATCATGAACAGAATGGGAGTCTACTGACTCCCACCTTCTTTCCTGCTAGCCATTATGACATGATGTCTCACACTTTTGCTAGATAAGACAATATAAGCTTAGTGAGACATAGAACAAACTGGGACACTGTTCCTTCACCTGCTATTATTAAACTACCAAATGTTTATTCATAATGCACCAAAACCAGAAGATAAATATTCAGTGAAAAGGATTCTTAAAACATACTGAAAAGTCCTTCAGGTATTGTAAAACTCCCTTGTTTGTTAACTTGCCTGAAAGCATTCAGAACATTTAAGTGAGATATCTTACGCTCACAGCATTAGCTCTATATGTGTACAACAACTCTTACTAGAATTATAAGGAAAGGGAGTTTGCCTCCAGTACTTCTTAAGAACTTCTCAGCCCAAATCTGTATCAACAAAGCTATGTTGTTTGTTATTCTTGAACCCTTCAGGAAAAAGAATGATCTTTAGTTTAGTGAATACTAATGATGGGGTCACAGAACTAAACTTATGTAGGAAAGAGGAAGAAAGGCAAAGAAAGTCAGCAAAGAAAGTTAGATATGTAAGAAGTAAACATATTTTAAGACAAAACAAAACAAAGAAGACAAGAAAAAACATAAAGACTGAAAGATAATGTGATCAAAGAGTAAGTATGAGAAGTGATAAATAAGATGGACATAAAGTGATGTGAAAAATAAATTGAGAACAAAGTTAAGTTTACTTAATAAATAGCCAGAGACTTTTCAGCTTCCCGATGGTAAATAATGTGATACAAACTTATACCATATGTTCATAGCATTTCTTAATAATAGTTGCACAATGCAAATAATTTTTATTTATCCACAGTATGAGTTTTATAATACCTTACATCTAACTCTTTTAAGTCAGTAGTGTATTTAGAAACTGGAATGAAAGTGATATGTGATTTTGTGTGGTCTAGTTAGGAACTTATTGAATAAAAGATCATCAAAATTTCCACTTGGTAAAGACAACAGAATTATTATTGAAAGGCTACCTTAAGTTATAGAAGAGATAAAAATACACATTTCATGACTTTATACCAAGCAAACCAGCTTCACAAGTGTAAAAAAAAAAAAACAACCTTCCTATTGGAAATTTGCATGATACTGGTGTGACCACTTAAGGCAGTGTGATTTCATTCCTTCGTTTCTTTCCTTCCACTATATATGCAACTTTTTGATAACCAGCATTTACAGATCTTTCTTTCTTCTAGCAAAGCCAGTGGTGATACAGCAGGAGGGAAAATTTCCCTTGAGGGCAAAACCATATTTGATAGGTAAAACTCAGGCCTTGTGTACTATGCATATAATATGTATCATTTGTATCCACCTCTCAGGTGACCTCTCTGGTTTTATTAGATGCAGTTAATAAGTGCATATAATAATTCTATAAACAGTGGGACTATAAGAACTCTGATATTTCCTAAACAGCACTTGCAATGTCATGAACACAGAATGACACCACATTCCTTTGCTTTGTTTTCATGGAGTTTTATGAAGAATAAATGTAAAAAAAAAATGTCGATTACTTAAATCAGGCAAATAAATTACTTTAGGTTTTTTAAACTTCTTAAGAACTTCTCAGACTGAATCCATACCAACAAAGCTACATTGTCTATTATTCCTACCTGCCAGCACTGAACAGTTCTAAACACATTTTGAAGCAATAAGCATCAGGTGGGAACATCTGTCCAAACTGTCCTCAAACTCTGTCTCAGTATTAGAAGTTTCTTTACTACAAAATAATTTTCTGTCTTAACTTTGTTTTCCAGGAAGGCAGCCCTGGAACAGATCTGACAAGCTCTGTGTTACCTCTGAAGCACGGCTTGTTGATTAAAATGGCTTATAGCATCCTCCTTTCTCCCATTCTCCTTCCCACACAATCTTTCAAACTACCCAAGGAAAAGCTAAAGGAAGCTGAGTTGGGTGCAGTGTGTCCTGAGGAAGACTTGAACCTAAAAGAGGCTTAGCAGGACTAAATTTCAGTTGTGGCTTGGATGATTCTTCATTAGAATAAATTCCTGTAATGATGTCTGGAACCGAATTTCAAAATGGTTGCTATTTCCTTCTATATTGCTTTATGCCTAAACCACTTCCTATGGAGGGGTGATGTCAGAGACATCTCAGCAACTTTAGTAAACTCCCCTTTCTGCCATGAGTTCATGTTGAAAGGGAAGAACCTGTACAGATAAAGAAGGTGATGTTGCAAATTTAAGTTTGAAATTTTGAAGGTTAGCTCATCCACAGTATGAGCTGTAAAAAGAGAGTGTAAACTCAGCAAAACAGGCTTAAAGCTGCACATCCAAATGTATTTAAATTCTTACTTATTTTGCATATTTGTCCATTTTCCACTATATGCTTCTTCATATAATTTAAATTAGCTCTAGCATATTAAATACTGCAAGTTAGGTAAGATTAAGCTACACAAAAATGTTTTTAATCTGCTGAAAGAATACAGATGCAAAAATATTTTTTGCTTAAATAATCTTTATTTATAAATATTTTCATCTTCTGTATTTGGAAGAATTTGAAAATATATCAAATCAAAGGAGAGGAACAAGCAAATGGAATATTGCCTGTCAAGCACATGGAAACAAATAAGCAAATTTAGATTATGAATAACATAGTGCTTTAGATGTGATTCAACCAGGCTTCCATGAGCAGAAGAAGCGCAAGCACATAATCTTTTCCATAACAAGACCATGAAAGAAGTCCTAAAATGACATTATTTCTGAATACTTAATAGAGAAGAGGAAAGGTATTTTGCTTAGATCCCAAACTAATATTGATTCTCCCTGATGATAAATGTGGTCAGGAGAAACAGAGCTTTATGTCTGCCTTGCATTCTTATCCACAATTCAGCTTCTGAATAAGAGGGTGCAGAAAGTCCTCCCCACTTGTCCAGTGACATGAAATGATAGTCTGAGATACTGAATAGCTTGCAAAAGCAGGCTAATAAATGTACCTATGAGGGTTAGGCTAACACTAAGAAACATGCCAAGGCTAAAATGTTTCTTACTGTGAGCCCTCACTCTGCTGTCAGTCTTCTAATACCCCAGACACCAATATTCCCATGGTTGTAATTCACTTCCAGGTGTCATAAGACATATTTCTTATTTTAGTAGGAAGCTTCCAGATGAGAATTTGAGAACACAGCTGCAGCTGCTGGTGGTCCAGCTGCCTGTTCTTGCATATATTCCTGTGAACCACAGGAGGTTCACAGGTGTACATTTTGCAGACAATGATTCACAGAAACATCCTTGATGTTTTTGCAACTACAAGGTAGAGGGACCGTGTATAGGGATACAGCAAAAATTATAATTATTTAGGCATGCACATGATTTTCAGACTGGTACAAGAACCTGATCAGAATTTGTCTGCTACTTACTTTGTGTAGGAGACACTTCCTAGAGTCAAATTAAAGAGGTAGAGCTCAGACAGGCATTAATCTCTGCAACCCCTAGCTTCCCTCTAGATCTTTTCCAGAGCACTGTTATTTAGGCATTGCCCACACGTCATACTCTGACCAAAAAATGAGAAGACCAAAAGCCTGAAGTCATATTGTACAGATCCAACTATTAAAAGGTGAAACATACCCTGTGTGAATGTCTCTTGAAATTATATAAAAGTTTGTTTTTCTATGTGAGTCTGATACTTATGCTTAGAAAACAAGATAATACATATTCTCATCTACAGAACATCTATGCCATAACCACTGTCAGCGTATGTCTCAGTCTGGAGGGGGTAAAGAGTCTCAGTTCTTTTTGAACATTCTTGTGTTATGAAATCAGAGGCGCAAACAAGGTCAAAATACCAACAGTGAGGCTATTTGTTAACAGTATAAAGTGGATGGAAGAGAAGAAGGGAGAGAGAGAGGGAAAAAACAGAGAGAGAGCAGGAAAGGAATTATATTACCACCCTGCCCCCTATCCCCAAGACGATTTGGGTCTGTGGAAGGGTGCTGATGCATCATCCTTGTCAGCTTCTGCTGTCTGCTGTGGGGGAGGGGAGAGAGAGATCCCAAAGTCCAAATTCTTCTCTGAGCAGCCTCCAACATATAGTGTCTTCAGTAAGATGTCTTTTCTCTTCTCCAGGAGTTCTTCTTTCCTTCTTACAGCAGGCAAAACTTAGGGCACAGCCTTGCTGGTGGTGGTGAAGAGAGGGTTATGGACTGCTTCCAGGCTGGATGTTCATGGTGATGGTTTTTATTTGCGCCTGTCTTTTTCTCTCCTTGTTTTTCTCCTCTTGAGCAGGCATCACTCAGGTTTTTTATACAGTTTTTTATTTTTTTTAGGGGTTTTGTAGGTATGTGTCCAGGTAGAGTCCCCATGGAATCTTCCTGTGTATTCCTTGTGTGCTTACAAGGGTCCGGCGGGGGGGGGGGGTGGGGGGTGGGGGGGTGGGGTTGGCTCTGCCTCCTTCTTTGCCTTTTACCTGTCCATACACACAATGAACCGTAGGGGCTGTGGTAGTTTCAGGATTTGCCTTGAAGATTTTCCACAGATCTTGAACAGAAAGTAGTAGAATGTGAATAAATCACCATTGGGTGTAAAAACGAAAATAATTACAAGTTCTAAACAATACCATTGTGTTGTAGGCTGTTGCATACTTCTCGGAAGCTCTTCGTAGGCTTCTCTCCCCAGCCCAGTGGCTGTTTGCAATAAACACACTGAGAAGAGGAATGTTTGCAGCAATGACTGCCAGCACTGCCAGCTCTTTAATGAATCCAAAGCCCTGTTTTTAAATACCTTCTTACTTTCCTGCTAGTTGGTTCCCAGAACACTTTCCCAGACAGCAAAAATCTCCCTACCTCTTATCTCACAGCTACAAAGCTAGTCATCTTTAAGGAACACTAAGTGGGGAGACGTTCTTATCATCAAGGTTGTTTACAACTAGCCCACTGTACATTCTATCCACACCATTGGACAGACTATCAACAAAGTGGTTGTGGCAGTTTAGGCTGGGTGCCCCCTGCCACTGCCGCATGAGATACACCTCTGGTGTCCTGGGTGCCCACCCACAGGGGTGGACACAGGAAACGACGTATTTCTACCCATAAGTCCTGCACCCTATAAGGCCATCTGCAAAGTCATTCTCTTCCTCTTTCTTCCCTCTCTGCTCCCACGGGAGATGTCCTCTCTTATCGGGTAATGCCGGGGGAGTATCCTCAAGGCCTCTTAGGCCTGTCTAGGCCTAATGCCAGGAGGAGAATGGAGGGGGGGGCAGTCTCAGACCTGGCCAGCCTGAGACTTGCCTAGCAGCGGGAGGGGGAAGAAAGAGCCCTGGGGGGTTTGGGTTTACCCTCAGGTGGGAAGAAGGGAAGGATTGGGAAGCTTTTGGGAATTCTGTGAGGGGTTCTGTACGCTTTGGGATACTCTTTGTCACTATGCTTTGTAGTTTGTAGTTTTTTTTGTAGCTTCACCAATTGCTTTTCCATTTAAACTTTCCATCACTCTCCAATCCGTTTGTGTGAGTCTCATTCTTTTGTCCCTTTCGGGGCAAGAGACGATCTGTCTGGCCCCAAACCAGCACAGTGGTGTTGTATATACTAACTTACTCTCTTTTCAGCTTCTTCACTATGGCTGGTGCTTCTGCTGGCTCTTTGCTGACCTTGGCTGTATTGCTTTGTTTTGGCTAAGTTTAACAAACAATACTTTGCCCTTTCTCTTGTACCCTTTGGAGAGTAGCAGGAAGGGGGCAGGGAAGGGGAAGCTATTAGCTCCCCTAATTTTTGGCCAGGGGCATTCTTGTGTTGTTTATGAATTGTAAATACCTGTATATATTTGTAAAACATTGTATATTTTGTGCATATTAATTGCATTCTGCTGTAGATTGTAATTTTGATTGTAAATATAGCTTCATTAACTTCCAACTGGGCTGGTCTGGCAATTTAATGTTGGGGGGGGGGAGGAATTTTCAACCCACCACAGCGGCTAATCATGCCAGGTGGTGAATCTGTGCCCATTTTCTCCATCCTTCCTTTCAGGGTAGAGGTGATCTTGTCTGTGCAGATGCCAGAGACTTGGTACCAGTGGCATCTGCCCATTACACATTTATGTTGCCAGAAGATCTTTTCACCATCACCTCCCTGGGCAGCTACCGTCTGGGTGAGGAGCAAAAGTGATTCTTTGTTGATTCACATCAAGAGACACAAGATATAGTCTCTTACAGAGTATCACCTATCTCTACAGCTCAGGTGAAATGTAAGGATTTACAATTTATAGAGATGACAAAACTGATGGTAGTTTACTCTGGACCAGTGCTATGCCTTCACTGGAACATCATTACAATAGAGAAGCAATGAAGTTCACAGGATCACAGAATCACAGAATCAACCAGGTTGGAAGAGACCTCCAAGATCATCAAGTCCAACCAATCACCCAAACCTAACTAATCAGGTAGACCATGGCACCAAGTGCCTCATCCACTCTTTTCTTAAACAGCTCCAGGGACGTCAACCCCACCACCTCCCTTGGCAGCCCATTCCAATGGGAAATCACTCTTTCTGTGAAGAACTTCTTTGTAAGAGCAAGCCTAAACTTCCCCCTGCACAGACTGAGACTGTCCTCTTGTTCTGCTGCTGGTTGCCTGGGAGAAGAGACTGACCCCCACCTGGCTACAACCTCCCTTCAGGTAGTTGTAGACAGCAATAAGGTCTCCCCTGAGCCTCCTCTTCTCCAGGCTAAACAACCTCAGCTCCCTCAGCCACTCCTTATAGGGCTTGTGCTCCAGACCTCTCACCAGTATTGTTGCCATTCTCTGGACACATTCTAGCAACTCAGCATCTTACTTGAACTGAGGGGCCCAGATCTGGACACAGTACTCAAAGTATGGCCTAACCAGTGCTGAGTACAGGGGAAGAATGTCTTCCCTAGTCCTGCTGGCCACACTATTCCTAGTACAGGCCGGGATGCCATTTGTCTGGGCACATTGCTGGCTCATGTTCAGCCTACTATCAACCAGTCCCCCCCAGGTTCCTTTCCATCTGGCCACTCTCCAGCCTCTCTGTCCCCAGCCTGTAGTGCTGCATGGGGTTGTTGTGGCCAGTGTGTAGAACCCAGCACTTAGACATGTTAAATCTCATTCCACTAGACTCTGGCCAGCCTGTCAAGTTCCCTTTGCAGAGCCCTTCTACCCTCTAACAGATCAACACCTGCTCCTAGCTTAGTGTCATCTGCAAGTTTACTGATGATGGACTCAATCCCCTTGTCCAGATCATCCATAAAGATACTAAACAGGATAGGGCCCAACAGTGACCCCTGGCTGCCAACTGAAAGAGGCACCATTCACCACCACTCTCTGGGCTCAGCCATCCAGCGAGTTCTTAACCCAGCACAGAGTGCACCTGTCCCAAGCATGGATTGACAACTTGGCCAGGAGTTTGCTATAGGGGATGGTGTCAAAGGCCTTGCTGAAGTCCAGGTAGACTACATCCACAGCCTTCCCCACATCCACCAGGCAGGTCACATGATCATAAACAGAGATCAGGTTGGTCAGGAAGGACCTGCCCGTCCTAAGTCCGTGCTGGCTGGGCCTGATCCCTTGGCCATCCTGTAGGTGCTGTGTGATTGCACTCAAGATGACCTGTTCCATAATCTTGCTTGGCACGGAGGTCAGGCTGACAGGCCTGTAATTCCCTGACTCCTCTTTCCTGCCCTTCTTGTGGATGAGCATCACAATGGCCAGTTTCCAGTCATCTGGGACCTCACCAGTGAGTCAGGACTGTTGAAAAATGATGGAGACTAACTTGGTGGGCTCATCTGCCAGTTCCCTTGTTACCTTAGGATGGATCCCATCCAGTTTCATAGACTTCTGGGGATCCAGGTGGCTCAGCAGGTCTCTAACTGCTTCCTCCTGGATTACAGGGGGACTATACTGCTCCCTGTCTCCACCTGCTAGCTCAGGAGGCCAGTTGTCTGGAAGACAACCTATGCTACTATTGAAAATTGAGGCAAAGAAGGCATTAAGTTCCTCTGCCTTTTCCTCATCTTTTGTTCCTCTGTTCTCCTGCATGTCCAATAAAGAGTGGAGGTTGTCCTTGCCCCTCCTTTTGCCATTATTCTCTTTACAAAAACACTTATTTTCCTTCACAGAAATGGCCAGTCTAAATGGACTTTTGCCTCTCTAATTTTTTCCTTACATGACCTCTCAACATCCTTAAATATTTCCTTGCCTGCCTCCCCTTTTTTCCAAAGATGGTACACTCTCTTTTTTCCTTTTAATTCATTCAGAAGTTCGTTGCCCATCCAGGCTGGCAGTCTACCCCATCAGCTCATCTTCCAGCACATTGGGACAGCCTGTTCCTGGATGTCCAAGATTTCTTTCTTGAAGTAAGTGCAGCCTTCCTGGACCCTTTTGTTTTTAAGGGCTGTTTCTCAAGGTACTTTCTGAGTTAATTCCTTAAATAAGCCAGAGTATGCCCTCTGGAAGTCCAGAGTGGATGTTTTGTTGATGTCCCTCTTAGTTTGACTGCATGTTGAAAACTCAATTATTTCATGGTCACCGGACCCCAGACGGCCTCCAATGACCACATCTCCCACCAGCCCTTCTCTAATGTAAAGAGTAGGTAGAGCAAAGACTCAGCCCTGGTAGGCTCACACATCTATCTTCCATACACTCTAAGAACCTTCTAGACTGCCTCCTTTCTGCTGTATTAAGTTCCCAGCAGGTATCTGCAGGTTAAAGTTGCCCACAAGGACAAGCGCTGGTGATCTTGAGACAGCCTCTGGCTACTTACAGAATAATTCATCAACCTTTTCATCCTGGTTGGGTGGTCTATAACAGACTCCCACCAGGATGTCAGCCTTGATGACCTTCCCTCTAATTCTCACCCATGGGCACTCAACCTGATTATCTTTAATCTCTAGTTCCATGGCTTTTAGAACCTCCCTAACATTTAGGACCACCCCTCCACCCCTTCTCCCTCGCCTGTCTCTCCTGAAGAGATTGTAGCCATCAATTACAGCACTCCAGGACTCACCACGTTTCTGTGATGGTGACTACATTATAGTTTTCCTGCTGCACCAAGACTTCCAGTTCCTCTTGTTTGCTACCCACACAGTGTGCATTACTGTACATGTACTTCAGTTGGGCTGCTATTTCATCCATGACTCTCACTTGCCACCCTCAGACTCCTGTGTGGAGAGACAGGTTTCATCCCCTTACCCCTACAAATCTAATTTAAAGCCCTCTCAATGAGCCCTGCCAACTCTCTTCCTAAAACTCTTTTCCCCCTGTGGGATAGGCTATTCCCATCTGTTGCCAACTCCTGTGCCAGGATCTTTCTCCCACTCCGGGACAGATATACTCCATCTGTTACTGTTATGTGGGGAACATATAAAGTTCTCCAAGGTCAAAAAACTGTTGTTTGAGTCAAAAGATGACTGAAAATCAAAATACAAAATACGCCAATTAAATAATCTCTTTAGAAAAAACATTAACATGCTTGAACCCTACAGTGATGTGTCAGGGAAACATGTTCATTTGGTTCATCTGAGTTTGTCTTCATTTCAAATATAATTTAATTACCAACTGTAATATTCTTAGAAAGAATTAATTTCAAAGTACAGGAATGTAGGTGTCAGTGCTACTCTAGCTTTCTGTTTAAAGAATTTGGACAAAGTGCTCTTATTTCCCTGATAACTTCATAGTCTCAGTCCTGACATTTTCAGAATCTTGCTTGTTGAACTTTACATTACCAGACAATAGCAGGAACAGGAGAAAAATGTATGAAAATAGACTCACACTCAGTTATTGATTAGAGAATTAATATTCTATCAAGGATTTAACATGCTAACTGATGGAAAATGAGATGCAATTGCTTGGTATTGATTTCAATAGACTTTGCATCAATTTATAATACCAGAAAGTGTAGGTGTTTTGGACAAAACAGTAAGTTATGATTTTTTCTGAATAATGTGACATATCTCCTTCAGTTTCTGATGAAAGTTTTTGAAATAATATGTTAGCAACAGTTTTAAAACAGTATAGTAATTTTATCATATGAATAAAAGTGCTTATTGAATCTCCCACTCTTACATATATTTTTATTAGTATCAGACTACATGTACTTCCTTTACACATTTACTAATAATTTTATATACCTCAAGTTAGAGTTTTATGAGTATATGCATATACATGCATCATGTATATAGTATACTTGACATGCATAATTTAATACATGCTTATAATTACTGTACTTTATGCACACATTCTAATTTAATAGTGCATTTATGTGTTTTCAATCCTGTTTGTTAGTTATACACATGCTAGTAAATAACGAGAAAAAAAATCAGATTGATCCATCAATCTCCCAGCCAGAGAACTATGACAAAGTTTCCATGCCCCTTCCCATCCAGTCTGTACCACGCTTTTTTTGAATAGTGCGATAAACTACTTCCTTAGAGAAAAACTCTTTCATGTGTGATGCAGCTTATCACTTAAAACTTATTAGGAGAAAGTGATGCAAGTTGCATTAACTGTTACAGTTCTATCTTCTCTGGCTTTAAAGTGTATCAAATGTCTTAAATAATGTAAATAAAAATTCACTTGTTCTACAATTCCTCCAGTTAGTTCCAGTATCCAATTTCAAAGAATCTTACTTTTGTGAAATATATTCAGTAGCATGCCAACAACTCTTGGATGGTAATTAAGTCCACACAATTTCACCAAAGAGTGCTGCAGGTAAAAGTATTTGTGCTGACATAAATATCACAGAGATTTTATTACAATTTGATTCAAGCAAATACATTTTTTAATTTCTTTTAGGCTTAAAATATAACCTTTACTTATAAATAAAAATCTTTAAAAAAGGGGAAAAAAACCCGAACAAACAAACCCCAAACCCCTCACATTAATTTCAAATGAATGTATGTACTTATATCATGCCTGTGTGTCTGTATTCAGTTTATGAGGAAAGATTGTGCACAAAATATATGAGTTTGTACTGATGCTAAAATACTGACTCATAGTTTGCCTGTAGATATGTCAAACATCCAGGCTAGGCAGGCTTGATATATATCAGTTCCCTCATCTGTAGAGATCTTAACTTCCTTATGCAGTGTTATAGAGTTGATTCAGCATTTGTGACCTTCTGATAAGTGTAAACGTTGTGAAATATAAATATTTATAGGTATAAGGTACATATTTTTTCTCTAGCTAACAAAATAATATCAGAATTAAATTAATAGTGTAAAAGTAAAAAAGTATGTTAGAATTCTGTTCAGGTAGATTTAAAGTCTAGAACTGGAAGTGAAACATATTTCAAAGCAGTTAGACCACAGTGGATGGCATAAAAAGGCTTATGCATTTTAAGACTTGAAGAAGAAATATTTGCAACAAGCAATCTCTGAGGACCTCTTTTTAATGAATCTGGGTGAAAAGATGCTCTTTAAATTGCATTTTCTGTAATTTAAACTTCTGTATTTTAAACTGTGAAGCTGATTTATAGCCAAGCAGAACTGTTATTTGAGGAAAATAAACACCAGGTATGTAACTGGTCTATTTTAATATAGCAGTGTCTATGTTCCTATGAAATGAAGAAAGTGAAGATAAAAATGTTACTAGCAAGTGAGTAAATTATGCATGAGAAAAAAAAAAGAAAGAAGTGAAGTAAAGAACCAGGTGTATCAACAACAATAGTCACATTGTCCTTAAAATCACTGGCAGTATGGTTGTATCATATCTTTCTAACTGTGCGTGGCCGAATATCCAAACCAAACTGTATGACCTTGCAGATATTTGTGAAGTAAGTAGATTATTCTTCTTTGTTCATTAACTACCAATCTTGTTACATTTTCTTTCTGAAAGACCTTAGGTGATTTCACAGGATTTTGATTACCAACACTTCTTTTTTTTTTCCCAACTGCTACTTGAAGTGTTAAAAGAGGCACTCTTTTTAAGGCATACATTTTAATCAGAACTAGGTGTAAAGTTTCTTGCTGAATTGTAACATAATTTTTCTGATTATTTTAAACTAATGTCTAATAAGGTGTTTTTTAAGGTTTCTCTTTGAGAAACTTAGTAGATGGGATGTCCCACATAATTGTGTTAATCCTACCTCTTAAGGATGGCATGGCCACAGAGATAATATATCAAAGGTCTGTATTCTAAAGCTATTTAGCGACATACATTTAGCCAAGCTGGATCATGTCTTGCAGTTTGTATTGTGACTTAACCAAGTTAACTATTGTCTTCAGAACAGAATCTCTAAGTTCAACAGGCATTGAAGAACACAACCCACCAGCTGTAGAGTATGAGTGTTCTTGGATTCAACAGCAACTTTTGAACTGAATCAGTAAAAGCTATGTGGAGAAAGAAAAAAGAATCAATCTTACCTGAACAGCATAGATCAGACATCACTTTTTAACACAGTTCAAAGCAGGGATAACTTGTGTCTTGCAAATATAAGTAATTACTGTAATAGTTGTTCTTCTCTGGTCTACAAAGGAGTCTGTATCTGTGTTGCTTAGAAATGAGTTCAACAAATTTTTAAGCAAGTAAAACTCCAGGTTTTTTGCAACCTCCATATAAATTTGCTAGCCTTACTGTTATTTTCCACTAAGAAAGGAAGAACTATTTCCTGTTTTGTGATAGGTAATCAGACCTTTTGTCCTCTCTAAAAGCACTGACAGGTTCCTTCCATCTGTTTTTATATCCTTATTCAGTTATTTTAGCATAATGTTGTTATCCTTCCTTGATTTTCTCTTAGAAATCAGTCAGTAAAAATTGCAAGAATTGAAAGCCTCTCTTATTTAGAAGGTGGCCTCTCTATCACTGAGAAGAGTCTGATTGTGAGACAGCTACTTGATTCTTCTGAATACAAACAGCAGGAGTTGGAAGCTACCGTGTGGCTAGAAAACTATGACCTGATAGCCATCACTGAAACTTAGTGGATGAATTCTATGATGAGTGTGTCTCTTGATGGCTATGGGCCGTTCAGAAGGGACAGGTGAGGAGGGAGGGATGGAGAAATTGATTGCCCTCTTGTCCTGGAAGAGGCATTAATGAACCAGCTAAACTGTTTGGCCACTGCCCTTTCTCCTCCCTCCCTGTTGCAGTGGTCCAGGTTTGAGGTCGAGGAGGCAATAGGCAGGCGCCATTGAAGCTGCCTGGGGGCGGGGGGGAGGGTTGGAAGCTGGACCCAATGCACGTTTCACCTAGACAACTGCAAGTGTCAGAGGTTGGTTGAGAAGGCGTGTACAGTTTGCCCACCATACAGCACTTTGAACTGATTGAAGATATTTGAATAGGTAATCTTCCATTGGGCCGTTCAGTTTTCAAAAGGGGAATATATAGGGGATGATTCAAAAGCCCACACCCCGTTCATTAGCGGGATTCAAGGCAGTGACAAGCACCCACTTCATGCTTGTCTTCAGGGCGATTACCTGCTATTGTCTTAGTAGCAGTATGTTGAGTCCCGGGCCACACCACAGCAGCGTGCTCTCTTTCTCTCCCTCACTTCTTCCAGTTTTGGGATTTGTCTTTGGATTATTCCTGCCCTTTGGATTACAATTTGCAGCGCCGTGTACCTCTTCATTTGGCAAAGTTTTGATGACTAGAAGCTCAGCAGTTCGTGAGTAGCTAAAGCTAATTTACTTTATTATTTCTAAAGTTCACAGACTGTTTATCTGTGGCTTAACTCCACAGCAAGGCCAAGGGAGTCTGTCCTGCCTCCTGAGACGGTACTGCTGTTTGTTTTCATGTTATAAGAGTTTCCAGTTTGTTCCTCTGTATTCCAAGTTTCTGATTTTCCTAGACTGTTATTTGATTGTTCATTAGCGTCCTATTGTGTGTAATCAACCTATCATTGACAGGGAAAATGAACCTAGATCAAATTAACTCAGAAATGTAATTTTTGATATCTAATAAATTATATTCATATTTTATCAAATTCCTGGCTTATAAATTTGGTCATAAACTATATCACCTCTATGTCAGGAAATAGATAGAGTATGAAGAATTGCCATTAACAAGTTGAAAGCTTATGGGTAGAGTTAGAGACAAAGGCAACAAAGAGAACCTTGTGGCTGGCATCCACTACAGGCCACCTGGTCAAAGGGCCTACTCACAAAGCCTTCCTACTCCAGTTGCAGGAGGCTTTGGGCTCACAAGCTCTAGTCTTCCTGGGAGACCTCAACTGCCCTGACATCTGCTGGAAAAATAGCACAGCAAGCTGTAGGCAATCAGTAACACTCCTGTAGTGCCTTGGTGAGAACAGGCAAGAAGAATCTGGCAGTCCTAGTGGGTAGAAGTTTGACCATGAGCCAACAATGCGCTCTTGTAGCCAAGAAGGCCAGTGTCATTCTGGGGTGTGTTAGAAGGGACGTGATTAGTACGTCAAGAAAGGTTCTCCTCCCACTCTACTCTGTCCTACTGAGGTACCATCTGGAATATTGTGCCCAGTTCTGGCCCCTCAGTTCAAGAAGGACAGGGAACTTCGTGAAAGAGTCCAATGCAGAGCCACAGAATTGATTAAGGGAGTGGAAGATCTCCCTTATGGGGAGAGACTGAGGGAGCTGGGTCTCTTTAGCTTGTATAAAAGGAGCCTAAGGGGTGATCTCATTAATATTTATAAATATGTAAAGCGTGAGTGCCAAGAGAATGCAGTCAGGCTCTTCTCGGTGATGTCCAATGACAGGACAAGGAGCAATGATTGGAAGCTGAGGCATAGGAAGTTCCATGTAAACAAGAAGAATTTTTTTTTTCACTGTGAGTGTGACAGAACACTGGAACAGACTGCCCACGGGAGCTGCAGAGTCTCCCTCTCTGGAGATATTCAAAATGCCCGTATGTGTTCATGTGTGATCTGGTATAGTTGATCCTGCTCTAGCAGGGGGGTTGGTCTAGGTGATCTTTCAAGGTCTCTTCCAACCCCTAACATTCTGTGATTCTTGAGCCAGGTAAGAGACAAACCTACCTGAAGGAATGCCATAGTGGACATGTTAGTCACAAATGCAAGTAAACTCACCAGTGATATCAAGACTGGGACCAGCCTGGGCTGCAATGGTCGTGCACTGTTGGGAACTTGCAATCATAAGGGATATGGGACAGACAAGGAGTATAGACAGGACTCTAAATTTTAGGAATGCAAACTTCCCGCTCTTTAGGGAGTCAGTCTGTAGGACCCCATCCAAAGGGATCCTCACAGACAGGGTATCAGAGCAGAGATGGTAGATCTTTAAGGATATAATCTTTAGAACTTAAGAGAAAGAATGCAAGGAAAGGAATACACTGGCATGGCTGAATAGAAACTTGCAGGTCAAAATAAAGAGCAAGAGGGAACTGCACAGACGATGGAATCAGGCAAAAGTGAACTGGGAGGATTATAGGAATACCACCTGGTTACATAGAGATAAGATCAGGAAGGCCAACACATGGCTAGAGTTGAGCCTGGCAAGGGACACAGAGAATAATAAAAAGGGCTTCCACAGGTGCATCAACCACCAAAGAAAGGTTAAAGAAAACGCTCCTCTGAGAAGTGAGAATGGATAGCGGATGTCAATACATCAGGAGAAGATTATCACCTCAGTCTTCACTGACAATCTTGTTCTGTCCCAGTCCTGAGCCAATGGACAGCTAAATGAGGACCAGCAGGGCAAAGTTCCTCCCACTGTAAGGCAAGACGAATTTCTGGACCACCAGAGGAAGCTGAATAAACATAAATCTATTGGACCTTATCACATGCATCTGAGAGTTCTGAAAGAATTGGCTGATGTACTTGCAAAGCCACTATCCATGATGTAGTTGCAAAGCCACTCTCCATGATATTTGAAAGTCCTAGTATTCAGGTGAAGTTCCTGAAGACTGTGTGATGGGTTGGAAATTCCCCCCAACATTAAATTGCCAGACCAGCCCTGTTGGAAGCTGATGAAGCTATATTTACAAGCAAAATTACAATCTATAATGGAATGCAATAAATATGTACAAAATATACAATATTTTACAAATATATACAAGTATTTATGATGCATAAACAACATAAGAATGTCGCTGGCCAAAACCTAAGGGAGCTAATAGCTTCCCCTTCCTTGCCCCCTTTCCTCTATCCCTCTGGACACAAAGGGACAAGAGAAAGAACGGAGTATTGTTTGTTATACTTAGCCAATACAAAGTAATGCAGCCAAGGTCAGCAAAGAGCCAGCAGAAGCACCATCCAGAGTGAGGAAGCAAAAAGAGAGCCATATAGTTTACAGATCTAAGTTTTATGTTTATTGTTTAGATCTTATTATTTTCCTTTTTACACCCAATAGTGATTTATTTGCATTCTTGCACTTTCTGTTCAAGATTGGTGGAAAATTTTCCAGGCATAGCCTGAAACTACCACAGATTGGAAGAAGGGAAACATTGCACCCATTTGAAAAAATGGTAGAAAAGAGAACCATGAAAATTGCTAACCGTTTAGCCTTTCCTCTGTGCCTGGCTAGATCATGAAACAGATCATTCTAGGAGCAATACTAAGCCACATGGAAGACAGGAAAAAAAGCTTCACCAAGGACAAGTCCTGCCTGACCAATCTAGTGGCTTTCTATAATGGTGTAACTACATCAGTGGACTAGGGGAGAACAGATGCTGTCTATCTGGACTTTTGTAAAGCCTTTGATACAGAATCTCGTAACATCCTTCTCTCTAAACTGGAGAGATATGGATTTGTTGGGTGGACTGTTCAATGCATAAGAAATTGGTTGGATGGTCACATCAAAAGGGTAATGGTCAACAGCTCAATGCCCAAATGGAGATGGGTGACAATTCGTGTCCCTCAAGGGTCTGTATTGAGACAATGTTTTTCAATATTCCATTAATAATTTATAGACAGAGAAATTGAGTGCACCCTCAGCAAGTCTGCAGGTGACACCAAACTGAGTGGCGTGATTGATAAGGCTGAAGTATGGGATGACATTCAGAGAGAGCTAGACAGGCTGGACAGGTGAGCTCAGGAGAATCTCATGAGGTTCAATAAGGTAAAATGCAAGGTTCTGTTTGGGGCAGTCCTTGATATCGATGCAAGATTGAAGATGAGGCTCGAGAGGGCTCTGGGCAACCTGATGTAGTTGAAGATGTCAGTGCTTAGTGCAAAATGGTTTATGATTGTATGATTCTAGGATGAGATTTAGAGCAGCCCTGCAGAAAAGCACTTGGCTGTACTGTTGGGTGAGAAGCTGGACATGAGCCAGCAATGCACACTTGCAGTTCAGAAGGACAGTTACATCCTAGATTTATGTTGGACATAATGAGGAAGTTCTTTGCAATAAGAGTTGTAAAATACTGGAAACAGGGTGCCCAGCGTTGTGGTGGAGGCCCCATCCCTGGAGATGTTCAAGATCGGACTTAATGTGGCCCTGGAGAGCCTGATCTGCTTGTAAATGTCCCTACTCACTGCAGGAGGGTTAGACAAGATGATTTCTGATGGTCCCTTCCAGCCCAATGCAGTCTTTGAATCTGTGATTATTTTAAAATGAGCACTGCTCTGAAACTACTGAGGTCAAGAAAAATAAACATCATGAAGAAATATACATAAACTAGAAAATTTATATGGAAGGGTTGGAAATCAGCTGCCCAGACCAGTCAAGAAGATGAAGATGTTCTCTTCAAGGAGAAAAATGTTATGGAGAAGACCCCTCTCTTACAGTCATCACTGAAACACAGTAAAACTAATTGCAGCAAAGCTCAGTATAATCAATGCTCTTGTCCTGTGAATGCACGCATTTTCAGACCCACATTGTCTCTTTGATCTCTGTAAATGCCTTTCACAGAATCACATAATCATAGAAAGTTAGCAGTTGGAAGAGATCATTGAGTCAAATCCTCTTGTCAAAAGCGGGATTACTTAGGGTAGTGTGTCAGTGTGAGCTGAAATTCCCCACCCACCGACAATAACCAGGCTAGCTCAGTCTGGAAGCAAATGAAGGCTGTATTTACAAGCAGAGAAATGCAATGAATATGTACAAATATACAAAATTCACAACATTTACAATATATATATATAATCAACAGAAAAGCACAACCAAGCTCCATTTGCTTCCCCCCAAGGGGACCCTCCCAAAGGGGCCTCCCTCTCCCAGGAGCTTCCCCCCAGACCCCCCTGGACAGAGAAGCAGAGTTAGTTAAGCAGAAAGTTGTTAACTTAGCTGACAAGATCAGTGTGTGTTATCTTCAGCCAGAAGAGAAGAAGAAACAGCAGCCAGACAGGCCAGCAACTGCGCCCACTGCAGAACGCAGAATGCCTACTTTGTTTTGGGTAATAGTTCTTAAACATTTCTATCTATCCAATGGAAGTGTTTAGAACAATTGTTATTTTGCTTTCTTACACCCAGTAGTGACTTATTTACATTCTTTCACTTTCTTTGTTCTGAACTTTGCAAGGAAAAATTAAAAAGACAGTTTCAAACCACCACAGTCCACCCCTTCTAAACAAATCCATTGGCTGCTACTATCATCTATCTAATCTAAAATAATATCTACAACAATAGGTGAATAAAGACCATAGTCCATTCCGGCTATCTCAGATGTAGATGATTCAAAAGAGTCAAATCACAGGAAAAACAGCAAACAGCTTGTTTCCTCGCAAATGGAGCGAAGAAAGGAACAGGGACTCTCAGGTGACTCAGGGCTCTCAGGGTTTATGCACCGTAGATCTCATGAACTCTCCTCTTGGGCACGATGCTGTATCTGTGCAACACTCTGAATTAAACCTCTCTCAGCCAGAGTTAGATTTCTTTGTTGAATACACTGAATTTCACCATTTTCTTGCATCACCCAATAGGTGTGCCCAGGACCTTCAGCAGAAACCACCCCTCGGACAGGTTTGGCCTCTCCTGAAGGAGAAAATACCCAAACAGTTTTGCCTAACAGATTCTTTTCTCTGATAACAGGAACTCTATCACCTTCTTTCTTTCGCAACAAATCTGATTGGGCAGGTCCAGCTCGATTCACTGAACCTCTACTATTCACCAACCAGGTTGCTTGTGCTAAATGTTTCTCCCAGTTTTTCAAAGATCCACCCCCCATGGCTTTGAGAGTGGTTTTCAGCAAACCGTTGTAGCATTTGATCTTCCCTGCAGCTGGTGCATAGTAGGGAATGTGGAATATCCACTCGATGCCGTGCTCTTTGGCCCAGTTTTTTACAAGATTGTTCTTGAAATGAGTTCCGTTCTCTGACTCAATCCTCTCTGGAGTTCCGTGTCTCCACAGGATTTGTCTTTCCAACCAACAATGGTGTTATGTGCAGTTGCATGAGGAACTGGATAAATTTCCAGCCATCCAGTGCTTGCCTCTACCATAGTCAGCACATACTGCTTACCAGATGGAGAACGAGGTAGAGTGATGTAGTCAATCTGCCAGGCTTCACCATACTTGTACTTGGACCATCGGTCACCGTACCACAAGGGCTTGATCCGCTTTGCCTGCTTAATAGCAGCACAAATGTCACAGTCATGGATGACTTGTGTGATAGCATCCATGGAAATGTCAATGGATCTGTCATGAGCCCATCGGTAGGTTGCATCTCTGCCGTGATGTCCTGACAAGTCATGGGCCCACCGAGCTAAGAACAGCTCACCTCGGTGTTTACAGTCAAGATCAGGATCAGGATCAGAGTTTGTGTTCACTTGGGAAACTCTTGCAGCTAGATCTGCCTGATGGTTGTGTTGTTGTTCCTCAGTAGCTTTGCTCTTAGGAATGTGAGCATCGATGTGTCTCACTTCTTGCCACAGATCTGCAGCCCAGATAGGCTTTCCTTTTCTCTGCCAGCCATTCTTCTTCCAGTCTTTCAGCCAACCCCACAAGGCATTGGCTACCATCCACGAGTCGGTGTAGAGATAAAGCTTTGGCCATCTCTCACGTTCAGCTACGTTAAGAGCTAGCTGGACAGCTTTTACCTCTGTGAATTCACTGGATTCTCCTTCTCCATCTCTCGCTTCTGCAACTCTGCACATTGGGCTCCACACTGCAGATTTCCACCTTCGCTTGTTCCCAACCAGACGACAGGAACCGTCTGTGAACAAAGCACATCTCTTTTCATCATCAGACAGATCACTGTAAGGAGGAGCTTCCTCAGCACGAGCTACTCTCTCCTCTGGAGGTTTAGCACAGCTTGTGCCTTCTGGCCAGTTTGTGATCACCTCCACCAAACCAGGCCTTTCGAGATTTCCCATTCGAGCTCTCTGTGTTATCAGAGCCATCCACTTCGACCAGGTAGCATCTGTTGCATGATGTGGTGAAGAACCTTTGCCTTTGAACATCCAATTCAGAACTGGCAATCTAGAAGAAGTTGTGACTCAGTTCCAATCACTTCAGAAGCAGCTTTCACTCCTTCATAAGCAGCTAAAATCTCTTTCTCTGTTGGAGTGTAGTTTGCCTCTGAGCCTCTGTAGCCACGACCCCAGAAACCAAGAGGACGTCCTCGTGTCTCCCCTGGAGCTCTTTGCCATAAGCACCAGGTTGGACCATTGTCACTCGCGGCTGTGTACAGAATGTTCTTAATGTCGGGACCAGTTCGGACAGGTCCCAGACCCATCGCTTGGACTACCTCTCGCTTTATCTGGGCAAAGGCTGCTTATTGCTCAGGACCCCATTGGAAACTGTTTCTCTTTCGAGTCACATCATAGAGAGGTTTCACAATCTGACTGTATCCAGGAATGTGCAGTCGCCATTGGGATGTGACGGCGACCATCTTGCCACCGCACTCCCAGAAACTGGATTTCTCTGGCAGGTCCTTTCACCTTGTCTCGCTTGATAGTGAAACCAGCTTACAAGAGAATGTCAATGATTTTGTTACCTTTCTCAAAGACTTCTTCAGCAGTCTCACCCCAGACAATGATGTCATCAATGAACTGAATGTGTTCTGGAGCTCCACCTTTCTCCAAAGCATCATGGATCACTGCATGGCAGATGGTTGAACTGTGAATCCACCCCTGGGGCAAAAAATGTGTACTGAATGCCTCTCCAGGTGAAAGCAAACTGAGGCCTGCATTCCTCTGCTATGGGAATAGAGAGGAAAGCATTAGCAATGTCTATGGTAGCATACCATCTGGCCTGCTTGGATTCCAGCTCATATTGGAGTTCCATCATGTCTGGCACAGCTGCACTCATGGGTGGAGTTACTTCATTCAAGGCACGGAAATCAACTGTCAGACGCCACTCTCCATTCTGCTTTCTCACAGGCCAGATTGGACTGTTGAAAGGTGAATGAGTTTTGCTGATGACCTTCTGACTCTCCAACTGACGAATCAAGTTTTGAATGGGCACCAAAGAGTCACGGTTGGTTCTGTATTGTCTGTGATGCACAGTTTGAGAAGCAACCAGCAGCTTTACATCCTCTATCTCATGTTGTCCCACAACTGCAGATTCATCTGAAAGCTTAGGTCTAATGGACAACTTCAATTTTCCTCCATCAATTTCTACAGTTGCTATTCCAAAAGCCCATTTGTAACCCTTAGGGTCTTTAAAACGCCCTTCTCTCAGAAAATCAATTCCCAAAATACAAGGTGCATTACGACCTGTTACAATAGTATGTTTCTTCCACTGCTTCCCAGTTAAACTTATGTCAATCTCTATCTTAAACAACTCTTGAGATCCACCAGTGACTCCCTGAATAGTTATAGATTCTCCCCCTTGATAATTTGATGGTATTATGGTGCACTGAGCTCCTGTGTCAACCAAGGCCCTGTACTTCTGAAATTTTGAAGTGCCAGGCCACTGGATGTACACATCCCAATAGATTCTGTTATCTCCATTATCCCTTCTCTCCCCCTGGCGGAAGGCAGGGCACCCCTAATGGTGGGGATTACCTCCACATGTACAGCTGGCACAACGTCCAGCACCAGAATTAGAATCACTGTTGTAGCTATCAGAGTTGTTCTGGGAAACTGAGGAAGCGACAGCTACCCTCCTGGTATTGCTACCTCGGGATCTGCCCCTCTGCAGCTCCCGTAACCTCTTGAAAAGATCAGAAGTTGGTTGACCATCCCATCTGTTCATGTTCTCACCAAACTGATCACGCAGAGTTATCCAGATACTGCCACGTGATTGCCTCTGCTGTCTGTTTTGGTTTGACCTATTCTGGAATGGCCTCCTTGGAGCACGTCTGTTCCTAACAGCTGAAACTTGTATCCATCTGGAGGAAGAGGAATCAGAATCATCCCCCTTCATCGAGTTGGATATGGAGGTTTTAAGTTCCTCCTTCAGCTCTTTCATGCAATTCTTTATTTCTCCAGACAGAGTTTCAATGGCTGAAACCGAAGAAGTACGTGCAAGACTATCCTCCAATTGCCTCATTTGGTCAGTGAAATGGCCAACAGTAGGAGGTGCTCCACCATAATTTCTTGCCACAATCCTGCTTGCCAGAATAGTAGCGTAATTAGGAGGAGCAAGCTTAATGAGCTTTTTGGCAAGGCCTGTTCCAACAGGAATTTCATCAGGATTCAGAGTCTTATGATCTCCGTATATTATTTCTCTCACAGCAAACTCTCTCAGACGCTTGATTCCCTCACCTATTGTGGTCCAAGGCTTAGGGTTCCATGGTAAATCATCTCTGCTAGGGTACCTCAGCGAGACTGCCAGTAGGAGGCGTGCCCACAGAGAAGCTTTACCAATGCACTTGCCTAGATGCCTGTCTATGCCTGTATCCTTTGAGAGCATCCCCAACTGAGAGGCTGACTTGTCACCTACCACCAATGCTGGGGCTCCCATATCAAAACACCTGGCTAGCCAAGACAGGACTGGCTCATTATCTCCTCTGATGTAATCTTTCCTCACATGTCTAATTTCCTGTCTGGGTGCATTAGCTGACTGTATGTCATCCTCATCATCATCATCATCATCATCCTGAGGTCGCTGTACCCGTAATCCTATTTTAATCCTCCGTTGAATTTCCTTGAGTTCAGAGGCACTGCCAGCAGTTGCTAATTCAGCAGGGTCTACATCTCCATCATCCATGTGGGTAGTCTGCACAGGAATGCATCCAAGTGGGGTTTGAAAGTCTCCAGAAAAGGAGACTCCACAAGCTCCCTGGGAAACCTGTTCCAGTGCTCCATCACCCTCACTGTAAATAAGTTTCTCCTCATGTTGAGGTGAAATCTATGTTCTAGTTTGAACACATTGGTCCTTGTCTTATTGCTGTGCACCACCAAAAAGAGATTGGTCCCCTCCATTTGACACCCACCTCTCAGATATTTACAGACATTGATCAGATGCCCTCTCGGTTTTCCCTTTTCAAGACTAAACAGCCTTAGGTCTCTCAGTCTCTCTTCACAGGGGAGATGCTCATGTCCCCTGATCATCCTTGTGGCTCTCTGTTGGACTCTCTCTAGCAGATCCCAGTCTGTCTTGAGTCGGGAAGCCCAAAACTGGACACGGTATTCTAGGTGTGGTCTAACCAGAGCAGAGTAGAGGGAGAGAAGAATTTCCTTAGACCTTCTGGACACACCTTTCTTAATGCACCACAGGGTACCATTGGCCCTTTTTGCCATAAGTGCTCATTGCAGTCCCATGGAGAACTCACTGTACACTAGGACTCCAAAGTGTTTCTCTGTGGAGCTGCTTTCCAGCAGCTCAACCCCTGTACTGTACTGGTACCAGCTGTTTGTCCTCCCCAGATGCAGGACCCTGCACTTGTCCTTATTGAACTTTATGAGTTTTGCCTTCAACCAGCTCTCCAGCCTGTCCAGATTTTGTTGGATGGCAGCACAGCCTAACAAGGTGTCTGCCACTGTCGTGAAGGCATCACATGCCCAGAATTATGCCTCCAGATACCAGCTAACTTGTCCCAACATGTTCTGGGAAGTCCCCCTTCCACCCTCCTTTCAGGAGGGGAAGACAAAAGGCTCAGGTGCCAGCCTGTCTCCTAAGGGGCGAACAGCTGCAGGCACCCATCTCAATGTCATGCCTATGCTCTGTCCATCTATAGGCATAATTCTAGCTTCACCTTTCTATAGGTGGAAGCAGGATGTTGGCAAGTGTGCCCATTGGCTAAGTCCAGCCTCGAGTGTCTATAAGTATTGCCCCATTTTGGTGCCACGTTACTCTCTCCTTTGCTTTCACCCATCATGCAACTCATGATTGTGTAAGCTATCAGCCTTTCCACACAAGCGTACTTGGAAGCCTCTGTGAACATGGAAGCCAGCCCACAGAGTGTGCATCGAGGACCCGCAAAGGATGACTCCGTCACCAGAGACGCCGTAGACCCAGTCGAAAAGGACTGAGGGAAGCCTCCAAAGAGGAGCCGGGAGGGAGAAACAAAGCGCCACCCTAACGGGGGCCAACCTCGGGCAGAAGCAGATACCCAGCGACGCCGCGTGATCCGGCAATTTGTCTCGCTGCACGTATCTTTCATGTGTATAACATTTAGTAACATTCTATTCAAAGCGCCCGCGCACAGCCGCGTGATATTTCCAGCTTAACCTGCCTCGTGACAACATTATAAATGTCTCTATACCTAGCTAGCAGCCGCAAGCGCCTTGTCGAGTCTGCATCTAGTGGACAAGTGGCGGAACTGCACCCTTTCGTTCCCTTAATTAGAAATTGACTGTAAATATTATAATTGGGTATGATTGTAAATACTAAATCAGTTATGGTCTATATTATTACAACCGTGCATCTGAATCAATATATATAAAGTGATTAATCAAATATTAATAATAATAAACAATCATTTCATAATTCATATTTTCATAATTCGTAGTTAATAATCACCATCCTTCATCCCTATTCCCCCTCTCCACGACAGCCACCACCCCCAGTTTTTTATCATCAGCAGACTTGCTGAGGGTACACTCAGTCCCCTCATCACTGGGGAACAGCACTGGCCACAGGCCTCCAAGCTGACTCCATGCCTCCAATCACAACCCTCTGAATTCTGCTGTCACGCCAGTTTTCAATCCACCTCATGGACCAATCGTCTATGCCACATTTCCTGAGATTTTCTACAAGGTTGTTACAAGAGACAGTATCAAAAGCCTTACGGAAGTCAAAGTATATGACATCCACTGTTCTTCCTTTGTCTACCCATTTGGTCACAGTTTCATAGAAGGCTATCAGATTAGTCAAGCAAGATCTCCCTTTGGTAAATCCACATCAGCTGCTTCTAATAACCCTCTTGTCTTCCATGTGATGGAAGATGACCTCCAGAGTGAACTGCTCCATTATCTTTCTGGAGATGGATGTGAGGATGACTCATCATTCCTTCTTGCCTTTTTTGAAGACTGGAGTGACATTAATTTTCTTCCAGTCATCAGGCACCTCTCCTGTTCTCCATGACTTTTCAAAAATGATGGAGAAAAGCTCAGCAACAGTATCAGTCAGTTCTCTCAGCACTCATGGATGCACCCCTTTGGGTCCCATGGATTTGCATGTTTTCAATTGGTGCAAGTGATCTCTAACCCAGTCCTAATTGACTAGTGAAGTATCCTCCTCTCTGCAGTTCTGTTCACTTGCTTCCAGAAACTGTGGTTCCTGAGGAAACACTGCAATTTTATATGCATTATTTCTCAATTTATGCTAGCTATTTGTCATTATCTCACATTAATATGGAAACACCTCCACTCCACAACCAACCTCAACATTAGTTTATTTGAAGATTTAGCAGTGATTCATAGGTAGCTTTAGGATCCCAAATTCTATGGAGTTAATCAAGAGATCATTATTTCAAAATCATTTCTGTCAGAAAAGATGATTGAGGCTTAATGAGCAGGATTGCCAAGCTTCTATTACATCATATCAGGGTACCACAATTAGAATATTTTGTTACCAGCTTTCTTCTGTGCCAGATAAATACTTAGCAAATTCTCTTGAAATGGTTCTTAGATTTATATTTCCAGAATAAGAAACTTTATAGAGGTTGGATAACAAACTTTAGATTACAGTTTTGTTGTTGTGGTGTTTTTGTTTGTTTGTTATTTTATGTGATGCTTTTTAATTTTATTTTTTAGCATTGGTTCATGTGGAAAGTGTTATTAAATAGTCACCATTCCATTGTTCACAGGAAGTACCTCATGGATTAATATTTTTGGAAAACTTTCCAATGAAACATATTGTAGAAATGTAATTTATTTTATCTTAAGTGAGAAGTGAGTAAAGTATTGTATTAGCCAAGCAGAAAGAAAGATGATTAGTGAGGTCATTCAATTAAGCCATAATTTTATTAACCCAGAATCTCACATTAACGAATCATACAGCCTAGATAGATGCTTCTCTCTGAATAATTCCAGTTGGTGAGAGCTGCTATCAGCCTTTGTCAAGACTCCATTGCAATTCTGTGCTTACAGAGGTTAAAGCCACAGAGGCAGATCTACTCCTTTCTGTGCTGTGTCTTTGTTTCTGATTTCATTAAGGGTTTGTTTTCCTTCTATTATAAAGGTAATTCTGTCAGGGAAATGGACAAATTCTGTCTACAGTACAGAGTCTGCAGTCAATACCTATCACTAGCTAACAACAGAGCCCCACCCAGACCTTGCAAACTGTCAGAGATGAAAGTTTTCCCTCCTGGCCCCCAGAAGGTGTGCTGGTAAAGTTAGGTCTCACTGATGTCAGTAATGAGTTGCAAAGCTGAATCTTCTTGCAAGGAGTTTGTCTTTCCTTCTCCAGTGGCTTCAAATATAGGACTGAAGAGAATTTTCTGTCCCATTTCCTCATGTCCTCCCCATGCTCACATAGGTAAAACTACAGGTGTTCTATGGCGTGTATCTCACAATTCTCTATCCTGGATAGGGAAGCACTTGCCCCTAGTAGCTGAGATACAGGTCTATACAGGTGTGTAGTACAGGTGAATTAATGGAACTCCCAGGACAGCTCCTCCACAGTTGAAACAAAATGTATACAGAGGAAGAGAGACTTCCTTAATATTGCTGAAGTAGGCTAGCCAATTCACTCACCATTTGTCCTTGGCCATCTTTCCAGGACATAACTTCCAATGATTTGGAGTATGACAATGGTGCGCTCTGTTAAAACTTCCTTCACATACACGGTGTACATTAGATTTCATTTGGGTCTGTAGACAGCTGCTCATTATTTATATCATTATAAATCACATCCAGCACAGTTAATTCCTTTAAGTACTGGGTGCTTTTCCCCATAGTGGTTTACTTGCCTGAGGGACTCATCCTATTTGAAAGGACACCTACCCTTCACACATGACAGAAATCGCTTTCAAAGGCTGAGGTCTTGTGCCTGTTTTCCAATTGCCTTGTCAATTCGCCCTTTCCTAGACATGAATTCTAGCTGCTGGGCTTCCTAGTCTTCTAATTGTAAGCCCCTGGACCAATTTTCTCAGTATCAGAGCAAATGGGTGATAACAGACTCCCCTGGATGGCAGCCAAAATACTTTCACAGGTTAGGGGTTGCCCTGCTGGAAAGCAGCTCCATGGAGAAAGACCTTGGAATACTGGTGGACAGCAAATTCTCCATGGAACAACAATGTCCCCTCATGGTCAAAAGAGACAATGGTATCCTGGGGTGCATCAAGAAAAGTGTGTCCAGCAGGTTAAGGGAAGTTTTTCTACCTCTCTACTCTACCCTGGTGAGACCACACCTGGAATACTGTGTCCAGTTTTGGGCTCCCTAGTTCAAGAGAGACAGAGACCTGCTGGAGACAATCCAATGGAGAGCCACAAGGATGATCAGAGGACTTGGATATTTTCTGTATGAAGAGAGACTGAGATCCCCAGGGTTCTTTCGTCTGGAGAAGACTGAGAGGGGTTCTCATCAATGTATATAAATATATGAAGGGTGGGTGTCAGGTGGTGCACTCTTTTCAGTGGTGCACAGTAATAAGACAAGAAAAGGGTTCAGGCTTGAACATAGAAGATTTCACCTCAACATGAGAAGAAACTTCTTTACAGTGAGGGTGACGGAGTATTAGAACACGTTGCCCAGAGAGATTGTGGAGTCTCCTTCTCTGAAGACTTTCAAAAGCCACCTGGATGCATTCCTGTGTGGACTACCCTACATGATCCGGCTTTGGCAGGGGGGTTGGATCTAATGATCTCTTGAGGTCTCTTCCAACCTCTAATTATTTTGATACTGTGATATATGTCTACCAGATCGTCCAGGGATAAAGACTGGGAGATTACCTCTTGCACTTCCACTTGTTCTTGTGATGACACTGATTCATCATCATCATCCTTTGCCAAATGAACTAACTTTTTCATACATTTTGTTTCCTGTATAGTGATGACTGATATTAGCATGGGCTAATTCTCCCATGCAGCTGGAGAGCCCATTGTTAGGGCTGGAGCAGCCACTATGCTAGCCAGTCTTTCTTTAGGCCCAGAGACATTCTCTTCTCCCTGAGGGCACTGAACAGCATTGAGAATGGATCCTGTACTTAGGTCACAACAATCCCTTGAAATGACACTTGCCTGGGACAGAGTAGCTGGCAATTTTCCTGGTGGAAAAGAACCCGTGGATGCTCGTTGCCAGCCATCTGAATATGAGCCAGGAGTGTGCCAAGGTGGCCAATAAGGCCTGAGTGTCCTTTAACAGTAATACTGTGGCCTGCAAAAGTAGGGAAGTGATTGTGCCCTGCACTTGATACTGGTGAGGTCACATCTCTACTATTTTGTTCATGACAAGAAAGACACTGAGTTGTTGGAGTGTGTCCAGAGAAGAACAACGAAGATGGTGGTTTGTGTTTCTTGTGAATTGTCAGGCTGGTGACATATTTTTTTTAAATATTTTTTTAGTTCGTCAGGCTTCTACACTTGTTTGGAGATTAAAATCAAAAAGACCAGGGGTGACCACTATCTTAGCACTTCCTCATTTGTTATCACACACTGCCACTCACAACTCTCCAGCCTCATGGCATATCTCTGTGTGGTATTCTTGGGAAACCTTTGTGTTGTTCTAGACAAGACCTGGCACACATCTGGGAGATACAGCAACAAAAGCAAGCTGGTCTGGGTGTCCCAAGGATATTAAAAATTCTCAAAATTCTCAAAAGATGGAAAAATGTTTTCTGCTGTCCTGCCCATATATTGGGTGAGACTATTGATAAATGACAGCCTTGCGTGTAAATATCTACTGACTAGTAGTATATCGTAATTTGATCATACCCAGTATGGCATCATGACTGTTGTCATCTCTTTCCATGAGTTAATAAACATCTGCACACGGAGCACAAAGAGTACATAAAAATTTACATAGTACAACCATGAAAGCAAATGTACTGACATTGTGAACACACATAATGTAGTTACTAAAGAAATGAATATGACAAAGTTATTTTACCAGACTTTAGTAGAATTTCTCGTTATCTCAACCCTTTTGTGTCCCATGTTAGACACTAAAAAGGACTGTCATCCCAGGTTACATCTGTCCTTGATAGGGGCTGAAAAGAACCCAGCCACCAGGTGGACAAAAGAAACCTGATCCAGGTGGGCAGAGAGAGAGAGATTTGGATTTTCCCCCTCCCAGGAAGAGCGGTCTCCTGGGTCAAAGGTGTTTTCCACTCCCCCTTCCTGTCCAGCAAGCCTATTTAAGGAGAGACATTTCTTAGCTCTTTCTCTTTCCTCCTGTCTCACCTGCTTGCTGCTCCTGTTTCTTGCTTCGACCATGTGGACAGGCCTACCTCCATGCTGCAACCCGCTTTCTAAAGAATTGAATCCATTTACATCAAGGGAATCCAAAGTCAGCTGGGCCTTATTTTGTGTATTTTTCTATTCACCCTTTTCCTTACACCTTTGTAATCATCTCTGTTACTGCTACATATATATTTTGTTAAAAAATTACCTTTTTTTTTACTTCCAAACTAATTCCAGATCATTTTCTTTCATAATTTTACCTCTCCTGCCTCCTGCCTAATTTGCTTTACCTTGCTGGGAAAAGGCAGATGGGGAGGGAATCTAAATCTGTTTCCATTTGGGCTTTAGGACTCCAGGTAAAGCTCAAGCCATCACAGATTATTTGGCCTACCCAAAATGGGGTTTGAAAAAATAATATTTTTATTGGAAAAAAGAATTGGAAGTAGAGATGGAAATTTTATGGATTCTAATAATCCAAGTGTTTGGTTGTTTTTTTGCACTTGTGTGTAAATTAATAACTTATCGTGTGGTTTGGCTAATGATAGAGATGGTGTTTGACTGGATAAAAGCTTTGCCTATGCAGTCTTGCATGTATTTCTTGAATTTTACCAACTTTACTGGCAATGGTAGTTCATCTGATACAGAAAGAGTTTTTCTGAAGATGCATGTTACAAAACTAACTGTATAGATAAAAACATGTTTTTGAGAAAAATGGTATTATATAGTGATATGTGCCCTATGTTTAAATATAATCCAGTCAATCTTCATAGTTAGATCAACTCTGACCACATGGTGGTGTGTGTGGGTGCTAACCTAATCAGAACTCTCTGCAGAGGGACATTGGTCATGGCAGAACATTCTTTTGTGGGTCCTGATTACTTGGGTGGGGGACTCGCAGATGTTGGCACCTGCTGGCAGTGTCATGTGAATGTAGCAGAGCTCCACCCCCAGCCATGCCTCCAGGCCAGTATGTTTGCTGTGAGAACCGGGACCCAGAGCTGGAGGGGTCTGGATGCAGTGGCTGCTGCTCAGCTCAGCCTCCAGCAATGGCCCCAGTGGCTTGCCCCACCCCTGGCAGCTTCTTACACAGAAACAAACTTAATCCCTGATGCTCCTACCGACACAGTCTCTCCAGCACCTGTCTCCACGAGCCAGAAGAGGCTGCAAAGATCAGTTGCAGATCCAGACACTGGAGAAGACGCTTCCACTGGATCCAGCACATTTCAGAACCTATGAGTGGATGGGGATGATTCAGACCATGAGGTAATAACAACTGCTTCTTTGCCCAGAAAGGAATTAAGACAAATTTGTCTGGACTACACAAGGGAGGATTGTGAGACAATACTGAACTGGACCCTGAAACGTTGTGATGAGGGTGCAGAAACTGTAGATCTAGATAAAAGGGAAGCAAAACTTTTAGGCTCCCTGTCTCATGATGCCGGTCTGGACAAAGAGCTAGCAAGGCTTGACAGGACACACACACTCTGGGCACCATTCTTGATGCTACAAGGTGCCGCTACCTCTCCAAAGATGACATATGCTAGACCCCAATTAGATGGACAGCTATGGCACAGGGCATTTGGTATCTAAGACAGATGGGAGTGCTGGAAATAATCTGGTGAAATGGCCAGCTCCTCTTGGACTCTGATAAGGTCCTAATGAAATGGTCTTTTTTAAAGAAGCTTAGCCAGTGTGCCCTTACTAACTATCTACATACACTGGGAGGGACGTTCCTGACTGGACAGAATGGAAATCCTAAACCTGTTTGTGAATTTTCTAATGACTTAAAGGAATACAAGGACAGTGTCAATCAGAGGTTGTAGTCTCAGCCATTGATAGCTGGCATAGCCATCCCATCTCTTCCCTCTGGGCTAGGGTATGGGAACTGCAAAGTGGCCACAATGGGAATAACTTGCCTGGGAGAAAGGATGCCACAGTTTCCCGGGATGGTTCCTCTCATGCAAGAAACCAGTCTTCCAGTAACACAGGACTCTGTGACAAGTGTGGACATTGCCATCAGCGTTAGAGGTGCCCAATGCACCCTGATACCATCGAGCTACGGAGGGACTGAGCCAATGACTATTGAAAGAGTCATGGGGGCTCAATAGATTTGACTGTATTGTAGGCTGAGATAAGCGTGACTGGGAATTGAGTGGGAAAAGCACACCACAGTGACTGATCCAGATGCACTTTGCATTCTTGGCATTGACTTTCTGCATAGGGATGTTTTAAGGACCCTAAGGGGCACAAGTGGGCTTTTGGGGTAGCACCTGTAGAAACTCCAAACAAAGAACAGCTGTCTACCTTGCCCTAGCTGTCAGATGACTTTTCCATAGTTGGCAGCCATAAGGTGTAGGATTTGAAATTACCTATTGCTTCTTGCATAGTATATCACAGGCAATACAGGACCAACTGAGACTCTCTGCACCCCATACCTCAACTGATTGAATGACTTGAGAGCCAGAAGGTCATCAGCAAAGCTCACTCACCCATCAACAGCCTGATATGGCCAATGCAGAAGTCAAGTGGGGAATGGAGACTGGCTGTGGACTACTGTGGTCTAAATGAAGCAACTCCTCTCATCAGCACTGCTGTGCTAGATATGTTGGAGCTCCAGTACAAATTGGAATTGGAGGAGGCCAAGTGGTATGCCATAATAGTCATTGCTAATTCTTTCTTCTCCATTCCCATTGCAGCGGAATGTAGACCACAGTTTACTTTCACATGGAGAGGTGTAAAATGCCAATGGAATACATTATCTCAAGGAAGCAGAGTTCTACCATCTACAATGAAGTGATTCAGACTGCACTGGAGAAGGGTGAAGCTCCCAAGCACGTGCAGTTCATCAGTTACAGTGATGGAGAGGTTAATAGTTTATGAATTATGAAATTTGAATTGCTAAATTTAAAAGTAAAAAATTAAAATTATTAATAACCGAATAATCACTATTTTATATACAGATTCTAGTGCACAGTTGTGAAATACATCACATAACTGATTTAGTATGTACAATTTGACCCAATAAGAATATTTACAGAATTAATTTCTAATTAAAGGAACAAAGGGTACAGTTCTGCTGCTTGTCCACCAGATGGTGATTTGACAAGACACTGCAGCTGCTTTAGCTATGTACAGAGAAAGATTTACAATGTTATCAGAGGCAATTCAAGCTAGAATGTCATGAGGCTAGTCACACGTGCTTTGAACTGAATGTTAGTGAGTGCTACACAAGTGAAAAGATACACTGTGTCTTTGTTTGTAGTGAAGATAGTTGACAGTCTGCAGTTAGCTAGGCTGTTTGGTGTCTGCCTGGGTCTGGTCCATACCAGTCAGGGAAGGCTTCCGAGGCTGAGGCTGAGGCTGAGTCACTGGCAGGCCATGGGAGTCTTCCCTCCAGATGGGGTTGGTGACATTCTTTCTCCTCTCACCTCTGCGGGAGAAGCAAGAATTTCACCGGTCAGTGGGTTCCTTTGGCAGGGCGGTCTCCTGGTGTGGCTGCAGCTGCTGGAAGCTGGAAGGGCCCCAGGGTCAGCCTGCACAGTGGGGCAGGGCGACAGTTCCCAGTAGGCAGTGTTGGATGTCTCTGATCCCAGCAGTGACGGGCTTCAATGATGATGGAAGCAGCCTTGAGGAAGGGGTACAGCTATGTTGAGAGGCAGTTCCTCTTAGCTGGCTCAAAGTGAGCTGGTGGTGCTGATCCGTCTCAATGATTGCTTCCCTGTTTAAGGTTACGAGGCAGTCCTTTGCTTGGCTCAAAGGAGAGGACAGGGCTCTCTCAGGGTAGTCTCGACTTTGAATTACTCTGGCACTACAGGGCTGTGGAGCGGTGAAGAGGGCAGCTCCCTTTATCTCCCGCAAAGGGCAGGATTATGCAGGGTGTGTCTGAACTCTGTCCTGCTTTCCAAACCAGCACAGAGGCTCCTTCCCCTCTGGGCCAAAGGCTTATCCTTGAAAGTCCAGTCCTCTTTAAGACACAGTGGGCTCTTCTTCTGATCTGGTGGCACTGGGATTTTGATGATGGCTTCCATAGCTTCAGAGAAGAGATTTCCTTTGCAGATTCCTTAGGCAACTAAGGCATGGTGGCTTTCTTGGGGCACTGGCTTCTTCTCCGTACTGCAGGGGCCACTAGTATGCATGCATGTGGTAGTGTGAATACTTTCAGGCAATAGCTATGGAGATTAGCACCTAAGGCTTAAGCACGAGTTTACAAGCTCAGACAAAGTGAGAATGACTGAATTACAAGTTGGTGTAATACTTAAAAGATTCTTAAGGCTGGATTTGACCAGTGGGCACTCTTGTCAACATCCTGCTTTAGCCTATAGAAAGCATGAAGCTAGAATTATGCCCTTGCTTGGAAGAAGCATGAGCATGCCATGCTGTGGCTGCATGTAGTTGTTTACCACTTAGAAGGAATGTTGGGGTTGTTTTGCCATCTGGATGATATCTGGGCCTTTGTCCCCCATACTGGAAAGGAGGGTTGAAGCGGGGAACTTGCCCAAACATGTTGGGACAAGTTTTTACTGTATTTGGGGCATAATTCTGGGCACATGGTGCTATCACCATAATGACATCATTTTATGGGGTGAGGCAGCAGAGGAGGGTTTCCGGAAGGATATGAAGATAATCGATATCCTGCTGGAGGCTGGATTTGCCATAAAGAGAAGCAAGGTAAAAGGGTCTACCAGAGAAATCTAGTTTCTGGTAGTTCAATGGCAAGATGGCTGTCACCATATCCCTAAGAATATTGTGAATAAGGTAGCCACTATAGTGCAACCCACTAGTAAGAAAGAAACACAATCCTTCTTGGGGTTTCTGGGCTTTTGGAAAATGTACATTCCCAGATACAGTCAGATTGTAAAACCCCTCTTCCACATAACTTGAAAGAAAAATAATTTTGAGTGTGGACCTGAGCAACAGGTAACATTCAACGACATAAAATGAGAAGTGGTTCATGCTATGGTTTTGGGACCTGTTCGAACCAGGCCAGAGATTAAGAATGTGCTGTATATTACAGCCGCTAAGAATGGTCCTAACTGGAGTTTGTGGCAGAAAGCTCCTGGTGAAACACGGGACCATCCCCTTGGTTTCTGGAGTAAAAGGTACAAAGACTCTGAGGCCAGATACACTACAACAGAAAAGGAAATCCTAGCTGCCTATGAGGGAGTTCAAATTGTTTCTGAGGAGATTTGGACTGAGTCACCACTGGTTTCAGCTCCAAGACTTCCAGTCCTGACTTGGATGTTTGAAGGGAGAGAAGCTCATCCCCACATCATGCCACAGATGCCACCTGAAGTAAAAGGATGGCCCTGATAACTGAGCAAGCTTGAATGGGGAACTTCAAATACCCTGGCATAATGGAACTGGCCAGAGGGTGCTGACTTTGGAATGCCACCAGAGAAGAGAGTAACTCGTGCTGAGGAGGCCCCCCCATGTAATGATCTCCCTGATAATGAAAAGGGCTATGCTCTATTCACAGATGCATCTTTCCATCTTGTAGGAAGCAAGTGGAGACAGAGGGCAGCTGTCTGGAGTCCAACAAGGCAAGTGGCAGAAGTAAAAGACAGAAGGTGAATCCAGTCAGTTTGCAAAGGTAAAAACTATCCATCTGGCCCTGGATGTAGCAGAATGGGAGAAGTGGCCAGAGCTTTACCTCTATACTAACTCCTGGATGCTTTGTGGGGGTGGCTGAAGGAATGGAAAAACAAAGGATGGCAGAGAAAAGCAAAGGTTTTCTGGGCCACTGACCTGTGGCAAGACATTGCTGCCCATCTGGACAGACTGCCAATAAAGGTATGGCGCATGGATGCACACATTCCCAAAAGGAGAGCCACTGAAGAGCACCAGCATAACCATCAAGCAGATCTGGCTGCTAAAATCTCCCAAATAGACTTGGACTGGGAACACAAAGGTGAGCTATTTTTAGCTTGCTGGGCCCATGACACTTCTGGTCACCAAGGGAGAGATGCCACATACTGGTGGGCTCAGGACAGATCAGTGGCCATACTTTTGGAAGCCATCTCACAGTTTATTCATGAATGTGACATTTGTGCTACCATAAAACAATTTAAGTCTATGAAGCCTTTGTGGTATGGGGGGAGATGGTCAAAGGATAAGTACAGAGAGGTCTGGTAGATGAATTACATCAGCCTTCCTCGATCTCACATTGGCAAACAGTATGTACCAACCATAGTAGAGTCGAGTACAGGGTGGCTGGAAAACTGCCCTGTAGATACCTTATGCTACTGCTCACAACACCATTCTGGGCCTGGATAAACATGTGTCCTGTGGAGAAAGAGTACCCCAGAGAGAATTGAATCAGACAGCGGAACCCACTTTAGAAGTAACTGGGCAAAGGACCACCTCGTAAGTAACTGGGCAAAAGAACATGGGATTGAAAGGATTTTCTATATCCCATACCATGCTGAGGGGATGATTGAATGCTACAATGGCTTGCTGAAGACCACCCTGAAAGCCGTGGGGGGTGGAATTTTTAAGAACTGAGAAAAACATCCAGCACAAGCCACTTGGTTAGTAAATAGCAGAGGATCTGTAAACCAAGCTGGTCCTACCCTGTCCAACTTGTTGCAAACAGTAGGTGGAGATGGAGTTCCTGTGATCTGTGAAAAGAATCTATTGGGGAAGTTGGTGTGGGTTTCTCTGGCTGCCAGTAGGGGCAAACCAACTGTCATGGTTTTAAGATTGTCTTTTTAATTTTTCTTTACAAAGTTTGAGCAGAGAAAGTGAAAGAATGTAAATAAATTGCTATTGGGTGTAAGAAATCAAAATAATGATTATTCTAATCACTTCCATTGGAGAGATAGAAATGGTTAAGAATTTCTACTCAAAACAAGGTTGTGGAGTTTGGGCAGTCTGACTTGGCTTGCTTGCTGGGCTTCTGTCTGTCTGGCAGCTGCTTCTTCTTTTCTGGCTGAAGATAACACACTGACCTTGACAAGCTAATAGCCTCTCTGCTTCTTGACTCTCTGCCTTCTGCCAGAGGGGTCTGGGGGGATTCCTTCTGATTGGGGGGGAGGCCTCTTGGGGAAGGCCGCTTGAGGGAAGCAAAGGGGGCTTGGTTGTACTTTTCTGTTGATTGTTACATATTTTTAAATGTTGTGAATAGTGTATATTTGTATATATTCATTGTATCTCATCATAGATTGTAGTTTTGCTTGTAAATGTAGCTTCAATTGCTTCCAGACTGATCTAGCCTGGTTATTGTCGGAGTGGGAAAGGGAATTCAGCTCTCATACTGTTACACCAACCTGAGGAGTGGTCTCTGCTGAGGGGCCTGGTCACACATACTGGGTCATGCTAGAAACAGGTGATATTCAGTGTTTCCCACAATGAAACATAACTGTAGCTGAAAAGGTATAATCTCAGTGTGTAACATAGGTTACACATAGGCAATGCATAACAGTTAAGTGGTTATAAGTTTCTTTTCTGGTTAAATAACGTGGTGTCCAGGATCCAACATGAACCCACCACACACAAGCACCTATCAGGAGGTTCCTAGTAGTGAATAATTATGTTATTACACACTGTTCATATTAGAATGTAGATTCTTGAAAATGTAGTGTTTAACAAGGTCTCTTTTTGGTAAGAAGTACATATGTGACAGATTCTGTCTCTGCAGCAACAAATTATGTACTCTTTATTGTTTTCACCTTTTTTTCTGTCATTTCATTGGCCAAAGTCACAATGGCTGACACTTTTTGTGTGAATCAGATTTCTGCTTCAAAACTTGTATGAGAACATTGGCTCCTTCACAGTATCATACTATCCTCTCTTATTTTTTTCAATCTGCTTGGCTTCCTCCCCCATACCCATGCTTTTTACTCTTGTTGGATCTCCCTCAGAAACTTGTCTGGCTATTGATTCTGTAAAGTATGCCAGTTCAGTATTACAAGGTCACTCATAATTGCACCTAGATTGTTTTCTTTTCTTTTATCTCCTTCTCCTTCCCCCCCTACCCCCAGTCCTTCCGTTATTTCTGTAATAAAGTGTTCTGAAAAACAGCCATACTGGACTTTTACCGGGATTACAATGAATATTAATCATTGAGGGAGAAAATGTGGAAAGATAAACTTAACCTACTCTGGGGTTGCAAACATTTTACAAAATAGATACTATAACTAGACGGGCACAAAAAGGTAACATCTTTCAGAAATAAAACATGCACAAACAGACTAGGTCTACAGTAAAATTAAAGATTAGTAAAATAAAAGCTTAAAGACAGTGTTTTAGAGCATTGAGGGCCTAAAATTTTTTCACCTTGGGTGAGAACCAACTTCTGATCTTTTCAGAAGGTTACGGGAGCTGTAGAGTAGCAGATCCCGAGGTAACAACACCAGAAGGGTAGCTGTCACTTCCTCAGTTTCCCAGAACAACTCCAATGGCTCCAAAAGTGATTCAAATTCTGGTGATGGACATTCTGCCAGCTGTACGTGTGGAGGTAATCCCCAAAATTAGGGATGCTCTGCCTTCTGCCAGGGGGAGGTAAGGGATAATGGAGATAACAGAATCTATTGGGATGTGTACATCCAGTGGCCTGACACTTCAAAATTTCATAAATACAAGGCCTTGGTTGACACAGGAGCTCAGTGCAGCATTACACCGTCAAATTATCAAGGGGGAGAATCTATAACTATTCAGGCAGTAACTGGTGGTTCTCAAGAGTTGTTTAAGATAGAGGTTGATATAAGCTTAACTGGGAAGCAGTGGAAGAAACATACTATTGTAACAGGTCCAAATGCACCTTGTATTTTGGGAATTGATTTTCTGAGAGAAGGACGTTTCAAAGACCCTAAGGGTTACAAATGGGCTTCTGGAATAGTAACTGTAGAAACTGATGGAGGAAAACGGAAGTTGTCTATTAGACCTGAGCTTTCAGATGAATCTGCAGTTGTGGGACAACATGAGATAGAGGATGTAAAGCTGCCGGTTGCTTCTCAAACTGTGCATCACAGACAATACAGAACCAACCGTGACTCTTTGGTGCCCATTCAAAACTTGATTCGTCAGTTGGAGAGTCAGAAGGTCATCAGCAAAACTCATTCACCTTTCAACAGTCCAATCTGGCCTGTGCGAAAGCAGAATGGAGAGTGGCGTCTGACAGTTGATTTCCATGCCTTGAATGAAGTAACTCTGCCCATGAGTGCAGCTGTACCAGACATGATGGAACTCCAATATGAGCTGGAATCCCAGCAGGCCAAATGGTATGCTGACATAGACATTGCTAATGCTTTCTTCTCTATTCCCATAGCAGAGGAATGCAGGCCTCAGTTTGCCTTAACCTGGAGAGGCATACAGTACACATTCAATTGTTTTCCCCAGGGGTAGATTCACAGTTCAACCATCTGCCATGCAGTGATCCATGATGCTTTGGAGAAAGGTGGAGCTCCAGAACACATTCAGTTCATTGATGACATCATCGTCTGGGGTGAGACTGCTGAAGAAGTCTTCGAGAAAGGTAACAAAATCATTGACATTCTCTTGCAAGCTGGTTTCGCTATCAAGTGAGACAAGGTGAAAGGACCTGCCAGAGAAATCCAGTTTCTGGGAGTGCGCTGGCAAGATGGTCGCCGTCACATTCCAATGGATGTGGTAAAAAGAGTCTCCACCATGGCAAATCCCATCAACAAGAAAGAAACTCTACGTTTCTTACGCATAGTGGGATTTTGGAGACTGCACATTCCTGGATACAGTCAGATTGTGAAACCTCTCTATGATGTGACTCGAAAGAGAATCAGTTTCCAGTGGGGTCCTGAGCAACAAGCAGCCTTTGACCAGATATAGTGAGAGGTAGCCCAAGTGATGGGTCTGGGACTTGTCCGAGCTGGTCCAGGCATTAAGAACCTTCTGTACGCGGCCAGGAGTGACAATAGTCCAACCTGGTGCTTATGGCAAAGAGCTCCAGGTGAGACACGAGGACGTCCTCTTGGTTTCTGGGGTCGTTCGCTACAGAGGCTCAGAGGCAAACTACACTCCAACAGAGAAAGAGATTTTATGAGGGAGTAAGAGCTGCTTCTGAAGTGATTGGAACTGAGTCACAACTTCTTCTAGCTCCTAGATTGCCAGTTCTGAATTGGATGTTCAAAGGCAAAGGTTCTTCACCACATCATGCAACAGATGCTACCTGGTCGAAGTGGATGGCTCTGATAACACAGAGAGCTCGAATGGGAAATCTCGAAAGGCCTGGTTTGGTGGAGGTGATCACAAACTGGCCAGAAGGCACAAGCTGTGCAAAACCTCCAGAGGAGAGAGTAACTCGTGCTGAGGAAGCTCCTCCTTACAGTGATCTGTCTGATGATGAAAAGAGATATGCTTTGTTCACAGACGGTTCCTGTCGTCTTGTTGGGAACAAGCGGAGATGGAAATCTGCAGTGTGGAGCCCAACATGCAGAGTTGCAGAGGCAAGAGATGGAGAAGGAGAATCCAGTAAATTCGCAGAGGTAAAAGCTGTCCAGCTAGCTCTTAACATAGCAGAACGTGAGAGATTGCCAAAGCTTTATCTCTACACCGACTCGTGGATGGTAGCCAATGCCTTGTGGGGTTGGCTGAAAGACTGGAAAAAGAATGGCTGGCAGAGAAAAGGAAAACCTATCTGGGCTGCAGATCTGTGGCAAGACATTGCTGCTCGCATTGAGAGAATCCCAGTGAAAGTGAGACACATCGATGCTCACATTCCTAAGAGCAAAGCTACAGAGGAACAACACCACAACCATCAGGCAGATCTAGCTGCAAGAGTTTCCCAAGTGGACACAAATTCCGATCTTGATCCTGATCTTGACTGGAAACACCGAGGTGAGCTGTTCTTAGCTTGGTGGGCCCATGACTCGTCAGGACATCAAGGCAGAGATGCAACCTACCGATGGGCTCGTGACAGATCCATTGACATTTCCATGGATGCTATCACACAAGTCATCCATGACTGTGACATTTGTGCTGCTATTAAGCAGGCAAAGCAAATCAATCCCTTCTGGTATGGTGACCGATGGTCCAAGTACAAGTATGGTGAAGCCTGGCAGATTGACTACATCACTCTACCTTGTTCTCCATCTGGTAAGCAGTATGTGCTGACTATGGTAGAGGCAAGCACTGGATGGCTGGAAACTTATCCAGTTCCTCATGCAACTGCACGTAACACCATTCTTGGTCTGGCAAGACAAATCCTGTGGAGACAAGGAACTCCAGAGAGGATTGAGTCAGACAATGGAACTGATTTCAAGAACAATCTTGTAAAAAACTGGGCCAAAGAGCATGGCATCGAGTGGATATTCCACATTCCCTGCTATGTACCAGCTGCAGGGAAGATCGAACGCTACAACGGTTTGCTGAAAACCACTCTCAAAGCGGGGGGTGGATCTTTGAGAAACTGGGAGAAGCATTTAGCACAAGGAACCTGGTTGGTGAATAGTAGAGGTTCAGTGAATCGAGCTGGATCTGCCCAATCAGATTTGTTGCAAAAGAAGAAAGGTGATAGAGTTCCTGTTATCAGAGAAAAGAATCCTATAAGCAAAACAGTTTGGGTATTTTCTCCTTCAGGAGAGGCCAAACCTGTCCGAGGGGTGGTTTCTGCTGAAGGTCCTGGTCACACCTATTGGGTGATGCAAGAAAATAGTGAAATTCAGTGTATTCCACAAAGAAACCTAACTTTGGCTGAGAGAGGTTAAATTCAGAGTGTTGTGCAGATATGATATCTTGCCCAAGAGGAGAATCCGTGAGATCTACAGTGCACAAACCCTAAGAACCCTGAGTCACCTGAGAGTCCCTGTTTGTTCATTTGCTTCATCAGTGAGGAAACAAGCTGTTTGCTATTTTTCCTGTGATTTGACCCTTTTGAATCATCTACATCTGAGATAGCCAGAATGGACTATGATCTTTATTCACTCATTGTTGTAAATATTGTTTTAGATTAGACGGATAGTAGTAGCAGACAATGGAATTGTTTAGAATGGGTAGACTGTGATGGTTTGAAACTGTCTCTTTAATTTTTCTTCTCAAACTTCAAGCAGAGAAAGCGAAAGAGTGTAGATAAAGCACTATTGTGTGTAAGAAAGCAAAATAGTGATTGTTCTAAACACTTCCATTGGATAGATAGAAATGTTTAAGAACTATTGCTCAAAGCAAAGTAGGCACAGTCAGGGCAACTTGCTTGGCTGTCTGGCTGTTCTTTCTTCTTCTCTTCTGGCGGGGGATAACACACTGACCTGGGCAAGCTAAGGTAACAGCCTTTTTGGTTTGTTTTTACAAACTCTGCTTTCTGCCGGTGGAGTCTGGGGGGAGGAGGTCCCTGGGAGAGAGGCACCTTGGGAAAGGTCCCCTTTTGGGGGGAAGCAAAGGGAGCTTGGTTGTGGTTTTCTGTTCATTGTATATATTTGTAAATGTTGTGAATGTTGTATATTTTGTGCATATCCATTGCATTTCATCATAGATTGTAGATTTTGCTTGCAAATACAGCTTTCATTCGCTTCCGGACTGAGCTAACCTGGTTATTGTTGGTGTGGGGGGAATTTCAGCTCACAGTGACACATTGGGATTCTTTGTTTTACACTGCTGTTTTAGTTACTGACAGGGATGGCATTTGCAGTTTCATGCCCTCCAGTCACATTTGCACCTAAACAACAAAGTGGACTTTATACTTTTCTTCTTTCCTCTTCACAGTCCACAGAAACATTACCATAGATCTGCAAAGAAGGGACATTTTCTTCCTTTTGCCCTCCAGTTATGTCTTGGGTCAGCAGAGCAACACATTGAAGATGTGCTTAATCCCAGCAGAACCACTGACACTTTTGCCTTTATCTTACTTATATTTTACGTGCAGGAAGAAAAATTCCTGTAGTATTGAGAATCTTAATACAGTGTGTAGGGGAAACATTACCAGGAAAGCATGCATTACCAGTAATCTAATTGCTCCCAGGGCAAGAAGAAAGTGATCTTCAGGTGTTTTTGTTGGGTTATTCAAACACATGACCATCAGAAACTTATGCACCGATGCAGGAAATAGCTTCTGGTAGAGTGTATATTGAATCAATCACTGCCTATCAGTTTCTTTGCATAGTCTGTTACTCAAGGCTTTGCCACAAGTTCAAGATGAGCAACCTGCCATCAAAAGACCCAAGTGTCAGCTGGAGTGAAAAGGGTGATGTTTTTATTTCAAGATCTGTAACAGACACATTGGGTATGCACTACATATTTGAAGGAAATCTTATACATTAACTATACAGGGTGGCACATCACTTTTTGAGCTATAAAAATACAAGATGGGGAAAACCTCTTACAACTCTATTTTATGCTAACAGAACCTAATTATTCCTTTTCCTCCATCAGCACATACTTTCATTCAACACCATCCCCTGTGGAAAAATTGTGCATGGAGGTTTCTTCTGAGTATATAGTTTACGGGAAATATAGACCTACAGAATAGAATCACAGAATTGTAGAAGAGTAGGAGTTGGAAAGTTCAAGCACCCTGATAAAAGAGGTTCAACTCAACCACATTGCACAGGATTGTGTCCAGGTGGGTTTTTAGTATCTTCGTAGAAGGAGACTCCACAACTTCTCAGGGCAGCCTGTTCAAATGCCCTATCAACTTCAAAGTAAAGAAGTTTGTCCTTCTTCTTTATCTCTTCGTTTACTCCATCACAACTGCTAAATGGCTTGGAGTTTACTGAAGTGCAAGTACTATGTGGGAAGTGCCTTTTTAAGGAGTGGTATTATAATCACAATGAAACAGGTGATAAAAGTAATAGTTGTACTTGGAAAAACAGATTCTTTCTTGTAAACGTTGTGTTTACATTCTTAATTACATTGGTTTAGTGACAAATACACATGTTCTGAATGGTCATTTAAGTGTTTGAATCATTTGCCTGATGCCCTGGGCCAGGTAGCCAGATAACAGCCATGTTGTGGAGACAGGAGAGCAAAACCCACCGACTAAACTCAAGATCTATAGCACTTGGTTTTCTCAGGCATATCTGGTGTCATGGTAGGGCCCTGACATGGCCCAGTACAAACCCAGATGGGCCTTAAGATGTCTAGACAAGGTCCGTTTCTCTCCCCTCCTTTCTGCAGGAAAACAGGGCAATGTGGGAAATAGAACAAAGGGGACAGGACTCCTGCCTGTCTGGTAAACCAGGTGCTTATCTGGGGTGACCAGATAAGCATGAAAGCTGACCACTGTTCTCCCAGAAACAAGGTCTTTGTTTCTGCCTTTCATGGTTATAGCCTGGCAGAACGCCTTTCCATTGGGCAGCTATGCGTTAGCTTCAGTGCCCCATTGGACCAATTGATGTCTGGCATTTTGTATATATGTAAGTGACTTGGTAGTCACCCTTGCCTTGCCTTGCCTTGCTTCAAGCATTGATAAAACCTTGCTTTCACGCATACTTGGACCCGTCTCATCGAAGCTGTCTCGAGTTGTCCTGCCCTGCCTTGAGTGCCTGGTCCAGAGCCTGGAATATAACCACGAGCCACACACAGGAAACTGGAGAAGCCACAAGCCTAGAAGCCGGATCTGGCTAGCCTGCTTCCCCTTGCCACTAGAATTGTGCCGTGCCTCAGTTTACCCAGAAACCAAGCAAGTGCCTATCGTGAAGAGTGTTGTTAACTGCCTGCCATCCGCTGAAGCCAGATCAGCCTGGGACCATGCAGTAAACTCTCACACAGCAGCAGCAGCACCCCCCATGTGGGTAAAACTAGCTATGAGTAATTAATTCATTGCCCTTTAGGTTTAAAGGTTCTTATTGAGCCTCCCTCCCCCACCCCCCATTGTAATCGAGTGTTATCTGCTCTCGGGGACTTTCTCTTTCCAAGTTATTGCCTCCCAGATTGCATTGAACTGTTTGTGTTTTGCCCTAAGACTGTATATACCCATTGTAAATACATATTCCAACCATACAATGACCCAATTTAAGGAGTTTTGGCAATTTTCCTTAACAAAGGGTTACTATTTTTCTTAATACTCATTTGCTGTATGGTTTATTATTGTTGTGAGGATAATAAATCAATAATTTCCCCCCTCTGGATATCCAGACCTTTGCATGCTGAGTGCTGTGATTACACTAGCTCTGTTATCTGGTGATAGAGGAACAGCTGAAGTAAAACGTGTTTTTCTGGCTAAGACTTCTCTCCATCATAGCAGTAAAATTTATTAACACTGAATTCCATAAACATGTAGACATCAGATAGGTCATCCATATAGGACTAAATCTCGAGATTCTTTACAGAAAAATGTGAATTATATTTTGGTAGATTTGTAGCTTTTTTACTTTATTCCTCTAGTCAAGCATTTTATTTGAAAACTCTAAGTTCTTTACACTCAAAAGCACCATGAAGTGGTTCCATCAAGTGTCATTTCCAGAAGTAATCCTCATAAAGTTGAGAAAAGCAAAATTCATGCAAAGGACATTATGTGCAATGTTTATACTTTCTAAGTTTTTAACCTTGGTTATTAATTAAATATATCTTTTGAAGAATCATACCTTACTATGATAACTCACTCTCCATGATACTTGAAAAGTCAGATGAAGTCCCTGGAGACTGGAAGAAGGGACATATTGTGTCTATCTTTAAAGACCATAGAAAAGTGGACCCTTGAAATTACTGACCTGTCAGCTTCACCTGTATGCCTGGGAATATCATGGAACAGATCCTTCTAGAAACTGTGGTAAAGCACGTGGAGGACAACCAACAGAATTTGACCAAGGGCAAATCCTGTCTAACCAACCTAGTGGCTTTCTACAATGGTGTGACAACATCAGTGGACTAAGGAAGACCAACAGATGTCATCTATCTGGACTTTTGTAAAACCTATAACACAGTCACTCACAACACGCTTCTCTTTAAACAAGACAAATATGGATACGACCAGTGAATTGTTCAGTGGATAGAATTGTTAGGATGGTTGCATTGAAAGGGTAGTGGTAAATAGCCCAATGCCCATATGGAGACTGATAAGAAGTGGTGTTCCTCAGGAGTCCATACTGAGAACAGTGCTGTTCGATGTCATCGTCATTTATATAGACCGTAAGACTGAGTGCACCTTCAACAAGTTTGCTGATGATACCAAACTGACTGGTACAATTGACATGACTGACGCCATCCAGAGAGTCTGCCAAGTCTGAAACTGTCTAGGCCACCCAGAGAGACCTAGATGGATTGGAAAATTCAGGAGAACCTCAAGAGGTTCAACAAGGCAAAATTCAAGGTCCTGCAACCAGGTCAAAACAATCCTTAGTATCATTACAGGATGGGAGATGATAAGATTGAGATCAGCTCTGCAGAAAAGGACTTGGGGGTACTGGTAGTCAAAAAGCAAGACATGAGCCATTAATGTGGACTTGGAACCCAGAAAGCCAGTCACTTCCTGGACTACACCAAAAGTATCATGGCCAGCTAATGAAGAGTGGTGATTCTGCCACTGTGCTCTGATAAGACTTAACCTAGAGTATTGTGTCCAGCTCTGCAGTCCTCAACACATGAAGGACATGGGCCTGCTGTAGCAGGTCCAGAGAAGGGCCACAAAAGTGATCAGAGGGTTGGAGCACCTCTCTTACAAAGACATGATGAGAAAGTTGATCTTGTTCAGCCCGGAGAAGAGAAGGTTCCAAGGAGACCTTAAAGTCTCCTTCCAGTACCTGAAAGAGGCTTGCAGAAAATCTGTGGAGGGACTGTTTAGGAGAGGATGTAGCAATAGGATGAGGCGAAATGGTTTTAAAAGAGAACAGGGTAGATTCAGGCTGGACTTTAGTGAAATGCTGGAACAATTTCCCAGGATTTCCCAAGAGAAAGAGAGAAAGAAAAATATCCTCTTTGTTGAGTTCAAACCAAAGACTGCATCATAACCTTTAATGGGAAGCAGTCGCCAAGAGATTTGGCATTGTCAGCTCCACTTCAAGCTGAGGGGAAAGCGTCGTTTCACTGCACACCTTCCCCAAAGCCAGTCTCTGGGATCAGAGATGGCCGACCCCGCCCACCGGGAACTCTCACTCCAACTGTGAGGGCTGACCCTGAAGGACCCGGCCCCACCACGCAGTACCACTCCCCTGGAATGGCCCTGCTGGGCCGACCCTGTTCAGGGATCTGCAGCAACCCTGTCAGTCCCTGGTAGCCGTAGTTGCATCATGGGTCCACCCTGCCAAGGGAAACTGCCGACCAGCAGAAAGCCTCGCCCCTCGCAGAGGTGGGAGGAGAAAGAAAGTCACTGGCTGGATGGACCAGCCCCTGGCCGACAGACAGCAAGCAGCTAGCGTGATCCAGATGCACCAGCCCCTGGCTGACAGACAGCAAGCAGCTAGCGTGATCCAGCAACTTGCTTTGCTACAAAGAAAGGGACAATGTATCTTTTCACATGTACAACACTCGCTAGCATTCATTTCAAAGCACCCGAGCCTAGCCACATGATATTCCAGATTGCCTTGCCTCTTGATAGCATTGTAAATTTCTCTGTACATAATTACAGCTGCCAAGCATCTTGTTGAATCACCATCTAGTGGACAAGTGACAGAACTGCACCCTTCATTCCTTAATTGAAATTAATTCTGTAAATATTCTAATCAGGCCAAATTGAGTATACTAAACCAGTTATGGAATATATTTTCACAACCGTGTATTAGGAAAAATATATAAAGGTGATTAATTGGTTATTAATAATTTTAATAATTAATAAGCAATAATTATCATAATTCATGTTACATAATTCATAAATTAACAACCATCCTCCATCCTAATCACCACATCATGAACCACTGAGCTTCTAGTCATCAAAACTTTGCCAAATGAAGAGATATATAGAGCTGCAACTTGCAATCCAAAGGGCAGGGATAATCCAAAGACAAATCCCAAACTGGAAGAAATGAGGGAGAGAAAGAGAGCACACTCTTTTGGTGTGGCCTGAGATCCAACATGCTGCTACTAGGACAATAGCAGGTAATCACCCAGAAGACAAGCATGAAGTGGGTGCTTGTCACTGCCTTGAATCCCGCTAATGAACAGGATGTGGGCTTTTGAATCATTCCCTCTAAATTCCCCTTTTGAAAACTGAACGGCCCAATGGCAGATTACCTTTTCACATATTGCCAATCAGTTCAAAATTCTGTATTGCGGGCAAACTGTACACGCCTTCTCAACTAGCCTCTGACACATGCAGTTTTCTATGCGAAACGTGAGGCATGGGGTCCAGCTTCCAACCCCCAGGCAACCTCAATGGCGCCTGCCTATTGGCTCCTCGACCTCAAACCTGGGCCCTGCAACAGGGAGGGAGGAGAAAGGGCAGTGGCCAAACAGGTTTAGCTGGTTCATTAATGCCTCTTCAGGACAATCTAGGTGCTAGAAGAAGTTGTGACTCAGTTCCAATCACTTCAGAAGCAGCTTTTACTCCTTCATACATAGATAGTATTTCTTTCTCTTTTGGAGTATAATTTGCCTCTGAGCCTTTGAAGCCACAACTCCACAAACCAGGTGGATGTCCTCTTATCTCACCTGGATCTCTCTGCTATAAACACCAGGTTGGACCATTGTTACTTGCAGCCAAGTACAAAATGTTTGTAATGTCTGGACTGGTTCAAATATGTCCAGTACCCATTGCATGGACTACTTCTCACTTTATCTGGTCAAAGGCTGCTTGTTGCTCAGGACCACACTGAAAACTCTTTCTCTTTTGAGCCACATCATAAAGAAATTTCGCAATCTGACTGTATCTAGGAATGTGCAGTCTCCAGAACCCCACCGTACATAAGAAACGCAGGGTTTCTTTCATATTGATGGGATTTGCCATGGTAGAGACTTTGTTTATCACATCCATTAGAATGTGACAGTAACCATCCTGCCACTGCACTCCCAGAAATTGGATTTCTCTGGCAGGTCCTTTCACCTTGTCTTGCTTAATGGCGAAACCGGCTTTCAAGTGAATGTCAATGATTTTGTTACATTTCTTGAAGACTCATTCAGCAGTCAGATGGTGTCATCAATGAACTGAATGAGTTCTGAAGCTCCACCTTTCTCCAAAGCATCATGGATCACTGCATGACAGATGGTTGAACTGTGAATCCACCCCTGGGGCAAACGATTGAATGTGTACTGTATTCCCCTCCAGGTGAAGGCAAACTGAGGCCTGGATTCCTCTGCTATGGGAATAGAGAAGAAAGCATTATCAATGTCTATGGTAGCATACCATTTGGTCTCCTTTGATTCTAGCTTATACTGGAGTTCTATCACGTCTGATACAGCTGCACTCATGGGTGGAGTTACTTCATTCAGGGCAACGAAGTCAACTGTCAGATGCCATTCTGTATTTGGCTTTCGCACAGGCCAGATTGGACTGTTGAAAGGTGAATGAGTTTTGTTGATGACATTCTGCCCTTCTAATAGATGAAGCCAGTTATGAATGGACACCAAAAAGTCACAGTTAGTTCTGTATTGCCTGTGATTCAAAGTTTGAGAAGCAGCCAGCAACTTCGCATCCTCTATCTCATCTTGTCCCACAACTGCAGATTCATCTGAAAGTTCAGGTCTGATAGAGAACTTCATTTTTCCTTCATCAGTTTCTACAGTTACTATTCCAAAAGCCCATTTGTAACCCTTAGGGTCTTTGAAACACCCTTCTCTGAGAAAGTCAATTCCCAAATTACAATGTGCATTTGGTCCTATTACAATAATATGTTTCTTCCACTCTTCCCCAGTTTAATTTATGTCAACTTGCAACTTAGTCACTCTTGAGATCCACCAGTAACTCCCAGAATAGTTACAGGCTCTGACCCTTGATAATTTGATGGTATCTTGGTGCACTCAGCTCTTGTTTCAGCCAAGACCCTGTACTTCTGAAATTTTGAAGTGCCAGGCCACTGAATGTATATGTCCCAATGGATTCTGTTATCTTCATTATCCCTTACCTTCCCTTGGTGGAAGGCAGGGCACCCCTAATGATGGGGATTACATCATTACATATACTGTTGACCCAGTGCCTAGTGTCAGAATTAGAATCACTGTTGGAGCTATTAGAGTTGTTCTGGGAAACTGAGGAAGTGACAGCTACATTTCTGGTATCACTACCTTGGGCTCTGCCACTTTGCAGCTCCTGCAATCTCCTGAACAGATCAGAATTTGGTTGACCATCTCACCTGTTCATGTTTTCACCCAACTGATCGTGCAGAGTTATCCAAATACTCCCATGTCATTGCCTTTATTGCCTCTTTTGCTTTGACCCGTTTTGGAATGGCTTCCTTGGAGCACGTCTGTTTCTAACAGCTGAAACTTGTATCCATGTGGAAGAAGAGGAATTGGCATCATCCCACTTTGCCAATTTGGATATGGAGGTTTAAAGTTCTTCTTTCAGCTCTGTCTTGCAATGCTTTATCTCTTCAGACAGCTTCAATGGTTGAAGCCAAAGAAACACATGTGAGACTATCCTCCACTTGCCTCATTTGGTCAGTGAAATGGCCAACAGTAGGAGGTGCTCCACCATAATTTCTTGCCACAATTCTGCCTGCCAGAATAGTAGCACAATTAGGAGAAGCAAGTTTAATAAGGTTCTTAGCCAGACCTGCTCCCACAGGAATTTCATCAGGATTCAGCATATTATGATCTCGATACATTACTTCTCTCACAGCAAACTCTCTAAAAGTCTTAATTCCCTCATCTATGGTGAGCCTTCGACGCTGTCCCACACCACATTCTGGTCTCCAAACTGGTGACACATGGGTTTGATTGGTGGACCACGAGATGGATGGCTTGATGGACGCACCCAAAGAGTGGCTGTCAATGGGTCCATGTCCCAGTGGAGGTCAGTGACAAGCAGAGTCCCTCAGGGATCAGTCCTGGGACCAGTCTTCTTCAATATCTTTGTCGGTGACATGGACAGTGGCATTGAGTGCACCCTCAGCAAGTTTGCTGATGACACCAAGCTGTGTGGTGCAGCAGACATGCTGGAGGGAAGGGATGCCATCCAGAAGGACCTTGACCGGTTGGAGAGGTAGGCACAACCCAACCTCATGAGGTTCAACAAGACCAAGTGCAAGGTCCTGCATCTGGATCGAGGCAATCCCAAGCACAAATACAGGCTGGGAAGGGACTGGCTAGAAAGCAGCCCTGAGGAGAGGGATGTGGGGGTGCTGGTGGACGAGAAGCTCAACATGAGCTGTCAATGTGCACTTGCAGCCCAGAAAGCCAACCAGATCCTGGGCTGCATCAAGAGAAGTATAGCCAGCAGGTCAAGGGAGGTGATTCTCCCCCTCTACTTAGCTCTGGTGAGACCCCACCTGGAGTACTGCGTCCAGTTCTGGATCCCCTATTACAGGAAATATATGGATGTGCTGGAACATGTCCAGAGGAAGGCCACAAGGATGATCAGAGGGCTGGAGCACCTCTCCTGTGAGGACAGACTGAAAGAGTTGGGGCTTTTCCGTCTGGAGAAGAGAAGGTTCTGAGGTGACCTTATTGTGGCCTTCCAGTATCTGAAGGGGGCCTACAAGAAAGCTGGGGAGGGACTTTTTAGGATATCAGGACTAGGGGGAATGGAATAAAGCTGGAAGTGGGGAGATTCAGGCTGGATGTGAGGAAGAAGTTCTTCACCATGACAGTGGTGAGAGCTGGAATGGGTTGTCCAGGGAGGTGGTTGAGGCCCCATCCCTTGAGGTGTTTAAGGCCAGGCTGGATGAGGCTCTGGCCAGCCTGATCTAGTATGATGTGTCCATGCCCATGGCGGGAGGGTTGGAACTAGATGATCCTTGTGGTCCCTTCCATCCCTGACTGATTCTATGATTGTATGGTGTTCCACTTCTGAGGGTTCCATGGGAAATCATCTCTGGATGGGTATCCCATTAGGACAGACAATAGGAGGTGTGTCCACAGAGAAATTTTACCAAAGCATCTGCCTAAATGCCTATCTCTTCCACTGTCCTTCAAAAAAGTTCCAAGTTGAGCCATTGACTTGCCACCTACCACTAAAGCAGGAGCACCTGTGTCATAGAATCTTCCTAACCAGCTCAGTATTGTCTCGGTATCTCCTCTAATGTAATCTTTTCTTACATGCCTAATTTTCTGCGTGGGTGTATTAGCTGATTGTGTATCATCCTTTTCATCCTCACAGTCGTCATCCTCAGCTTCCTTATCCTGCTGTCGCCCTGATGAATGTCTCTGTAGGATTTCCTTAAGTTCAGAAGCACCTTCATTAGCTCCTGGTTTACTAGGACTGACTTACAGTCCTGCATCTCCATCATCCATTGGTGGCTTCATTAAGAGAGTTATATCTTTAAGATAGACTTTATCTTCCTCATCAGAAGGATCCTTGACTTTAGACTTCTTGCCCAGAACAGCAACCAATTTTACTGGTGCTGCTTTTAAGTTCACAGAGGGATTGGCAGAAGCACAAGATGTCACCAGGCACTCTTTGGGACCCTGCTGCCGCTGCTGCTGGAGCCACTTCTGTTCCAGTCGCAGAGGGCGGAAGTGTTTTTGCCTCCTTAATGGCTGCTGTCTGTGAAGCTATTGCTGCCATTTCAGGTGCTGGCACCACCACTGCCACTGCTGGCACAGAGGCTTGGACTTTTGACTGCCCCCCCAATGGCTCAGTGCCAGTACTGCAGCTGCTGTAGTTCAAAACAGCTTTTTCCATTAGGTCTTGCCTGCCTGCAATTGCCTGTTACTTCAATCTCTTCTGTGCCTGTACCTTGCTCACTGCCTGCATTAGACACAGATCTCTTACACCTCCTCCTCCACTTAGACTCAGAGCAATCAACTGCATGTCTCTCTCAGTACAATGCTATTAGCAGACCTGTAATCACCACTACAAATAGCAAATTTAGGTACAGCAAACATATCACCCTACAATTCCAATCACTGAGATAACTGTGAGATATGGGAACGGTAAAATCAAAAATCTCAGAAGAGACAGTCACAGTTACATTGTTATATCCTCCCAAACCAACAAATCCAAGGCAGTAATCACCAAACCTCTTTAACTTGTACTTAAACCAAAGGAACAATTTATATGCTAAATATCTACCTATTTTATCAATCATTGCAGAAACACACCATTTGCACAGCTGTTAAGACAGAGTACAAAAAATGCCAAAAACCCAAAACATCTTCATTTTACTTCCTTAATGTGAGCAGGAATTAATCGATCAAGCAATTGCCCCACATTGAATAGGCAGGCACCAATTAATTTTGTAATGTTGTGGGTTGAAAATCCACCCCCCAATATTAACTTTGCCAGACCACCTCAGTGGAAGCAAATGGAAGCTGTATTTACATGCAAAACTACAATCTACAATGAAATGCAATGAAGATGTAAAAAAATTACAGTATTTACAGATATTTACAATTAACAAAGCAGCACAAGCGCCCCCCTGGCCAAAAGACCAGGGAAGCTGCAACAGCTTCTCCCTCCCTGCCTCCCTTGTAAAAAAGGAAGAGAGAAAGAAGCAGAGAGATATTAAACTTAGCCAAATTACAGTAATTCAGCCAAGGTCAAACAGAAGCAAGTTAGTATCTCCCAGGATGAAATGAGAAGAGGAGAGGAGGGAAGAGGAGAGGAGAGGAGAGGAGAGGAGAGGAGAGGAGAGGAGAGGAGAGGAGAGGAGAGGAGAGGAGAGGAGAGGAGAGGAGAGGAGAGGAGAGGAGAGGAGAGGAGAGGAGAGGAGAGGAGAGGAGAGGAGAGGAGAGGAGAGGAGAGGAGAGGAGAGGAGAGGAGAGGAGAGGAGAGGAGAGGAGAGGAGAGGAGAGGAGAGGAGAGGAGAGGAGAGGAGAGGAGAGGAGAGGAGAGGAGAGGAGAGGAGAGGAGAGGAGAGGAGAGGAGAGGAGAGGAGAGGAGAGGAGAGGAGAGGAGCAAGGAAGTGACAGCTATTAACTTCCTTGGTTTTTGGCCAGGGGCATTCTTGTGCTTTTTATAAATTGTAAATACCTGCAAATATATGTAAACATTGTATATTTTGTACCTATTGGTTACATTTCATTGTAGATTATATTTTTGCTTGTACATACAGCTTCTTTTGCTTCCAATATGGCTGGTCTGGCAATTTAATATTGGGGGGGAATTTTCAATCCACCACAACAATACAGGTCCTAGTATAGACCCCTGAGAGACACTATGTGTCACTGGTCTCCATGTGGACTTCAAGCCATTGAGCACTACCCTCTGGATGTGACCATCCAGCCAATTCCTTATCCACTGAACAGTCCACCCATCAAATCCATGTCTCTCCAACTTGGCTAGTGAGATGTTGTGTGGGACCATGTCAAAATCCATATAGATAACATACATTGGTTGTCCTTATCCACTGATATAGTCAGTTTATCATACAAAGCCACTAGGTTGGTCAGCCACTAAGTTTGCTCCCAGTAAAAGCATGCTGGCTGTCTTGAATTACCTCTCTGTCCTCCATGTGCCTTAGCATGTCATCTAGGAGGATGTGTTCCATGATCTTCCGAGGTGAGGAGGTGAAGCTGACACGTCAGTAATTCCCAGGGTCCTCCTTTCTACCCTTTTTAAAAATGGTGTAAGGTTTTCTTTCTTCCATTCACCAGGGACTTCATCTGACTGCCTGGACTTTTCAAATATCATGGAGAGTTGTGGTGGTGATTAGGGATGGAGGATGATGGTTATTAATTAAGAATTATGAAATATAAATTAAAAAAATCTTTATTAATTATTGAAAATATGAATAACAATCAATCACCTTATATATATATTGATTCGAATGCATGGTTGTAAAATATAGTCCATAACTGGTTCAGTATTTACAATTAAACCCAATTATAATATTTACAAAATCAATTTCTAATTAAGGGAACAAAAGGTGCAGTTCCACCGCTTGTCCACTTGCCAAGATGCTTGGTGGCTGCTAAATATGTACAGGGACATTTATAATGTTATCATGAGGCAAGTTAATCTGGAAATATCACTCGGCTATGCGTGGGCACTTTGAATAGAATGTTACTGAATGTTGCACACATGGAAAGATACATTCTGTCTTTCTTTGTAGCAAGGCAAGTTGCTGCGTTACACTGGCTGCTCGCTGCTTGTCTGCCCGGGGCTGATCTATTTGGGCTGTGCCCTTCTTCCTTCTCCCACCTCCGCGGGTAGGGGCAAGGCTTTCTTTCCTTTCCCGCGGCCACGGAAGGGCGAGGTTTTCTGCTGGTTGGCGGTTTCCATTAGCAGGGTTGGAGCGGCTCCCTGAAGGAAGGGTCTGCCCAGAAGGGCCGGTCCGGACTAGTGGTCTTACGCGACGAGGTGACGGTTCCCCTTAGGCGAGGCTGGCTGTCTCTAATCCCGGAGACGGGTTTCGGGGGAGGGGTGTGGTGAAGCAGAGCTTCCCCCTCAGCTTGAAGTGAGCTGACTATGTCGAATCTCGGCAACTGCTTCTCATTAAGGTTACAATGCAGTCTTTGACTTGATCTCAATGGAGAGGCTATCTTTCTCTCTCTCTTTCTTGGGAAATCCCAGGTGCTTTACCCTGATGACACAGGGCTGTGGAGCGACACCAATAGGTGGCTCCTTTTCTCCTGCAAATGGCGGGGGCTACGCAAGATGCATTTCTCCTTAATGCTGCTTAAGGCTTGCAGCTGTTCTGCACTGCCAGATTTGGGCTAGTCCTTCCCCTTCTGGGCTAAAACTTACCCTCTCGGGGTGTTGTCCTCAGTCCTCTCGACTGGGCTTACAAAGCTGGCTTCCTGTAGCTCGGGCAAAGGGATCATCCTTTGCTGGTTTCTCAAGCAGCTCAGTGGGCTGGCTTCTTTCCATGTTGAAGAGGCTTCTAGTATGCTTGCACGTGGGAGTGAGAAGACTTAGGGGTTGTGAGCTTCCGTAGCTTGATCAAAGCAAGAGAAAGCAAAAGGAGAGAGCAAAGTAGTAAACAAATTAAGTAGTACTTATAGATTTCTCAAGGCTGGATCTGGCCAATGGGCACACTTGTCAACAACCTGATTGGACCTATAGAAAGGGTGAAGCTAGAATTATGCCCTTAGATGGAAAGAGCATGAGCATGTCATGTGATGAGTGCATGTAGTTGTTTACTCCTTAGGAGACAAGTTGATGCCTGGGCCTTTGTCCTCCTCTCCTGAAAGGAGGGTGGAAAGTGGGGAGCTTACCAAAACATGTTGGGACAAGTTTGCTGGTAGTTGGGGGTGTTATTCTGGGCATATGGTGCCTTCACTGCAAGAATGGCTTGGCAACTACATCAGCTAATATCCTTGGGACTCTGGGATGCATTTCTTCAGGTCCCATGATCTTCAGGTTCCTCAGATGATCACGGACCTTGCCTTCACTTACAGTGGGAGGGACATTGTTTTCCTGGTCTCCATCTTGTGGGCCATTAACATGAGACCCATAAGGAGAGGGGATGCTAGCGAAGACTGAGGCAAAAAAGTTGCTGAAAATGTCAGCCTTCTCCTTGTTGGTTGCTACCAGTTCCCCACTGTTGCTCATTGGGGGGTACACTTTGTTTAACCTTCCTTTTCTAGTTTACATACCTGTAGAAGCATTTCTTGGTTTTCTTTACATCCCTTACCAAGTTCAATTCCACCTGTGGCTGGGCCTTCCTGACCACATCCTTACACAACCAGACAACATCCATATACTCTTCTCAGGATGTCTGTCTTTCCATTGCCTGTGTAGATCAAACTTGCCTTTTAGTTTGACCATCATGTCATGCTCAGCCATGGTGGTCTCTTGCCTTCCTTGCCTGATTTCTTACATGTGGGGATTAGATCTCTTGTGCTCTATAGAAGACATCTTTAAGGATCTGGCAGCTCTGTTGTTCACACTTGGAGGGCTGATTCCCATGGGTTGTTATTCACTAACTCCTTGAAGACAAGAGGAGACTGGATGAGGCACTTGGTGCCATGGTCTAGTTGATTGCTTAGGCCTAGGTGATCAGTTGGACTGGATGATCTTGGAGGTCTCTTCCAACCTGGCTGATTCTATGATTCTATGATTCTATGATTCTATGACCTGGAAATTTGCTTTCCTAAAATTTAGAGTCCTAACTATGCTTCTCATGAGCTTCCTACCGCTTAGGACAGTGAACTGCACTAGAGCATGATCACTGTAGCCGAGGCTGCCTTTGACATCTATTGTAGTGTAGTGCTCTGAAATTCCCCTCCCACAATAACAACTCTAGACTAGCTCAGTTCAGAAGCAAATGAAGCTGTATTTTACAAGCAAAACTACAATCTATAATGAAATGCAATGAATGTGTTCAAATATACACTATTCGCAAAATTTACAAATATGTACAATTAACAGAAAAACACAACAAAGCCCCCTGGCCCCAGAGGATCTCTGCTTCTTTCCCCCCCACCCCTTCCAAGAGCTAGCAGGTGAAGGGGAAGAAAGCCAAGAAGCAGAGAGATTGTTAAAATTAGCTTTTCAAGGTCAGTATGCCAGTATGTTATCTGTGAAGAACAAAGCGCAGAAGAGAAACGTAGACTGCCCAGCAGAGAAACACCAGACAGACTGACTGCCTTCACTTTGTTTTGAGTACTAACTCTTAAACATTTCTATCTGTCCAATGGAAGTGTGTAGAATAACAATTATTTTGCTTTCTTACACCCAATAGTGATCTAGTCACATTCTTTCACCTTTCTGCTTGAAATTTGTGAAGATAAATTAAGGGCACAACATCCTTGATGACTTCATTTACATTTGTGACCAAGAGGTCCAATAACACATTCCCTTGTGTAGGGCTGTTAATTTCTTGTCTTAAGAAGTTGTCACCTAGCCATGCTAGCCATGATACTTTTCCAAAATATGTTGGGGTGGTGTGATGAAGAGGTTATTAATTTATGAATTATGAAATATGAATTATGAAACTTAATTTTTTATTAATTATTAAAATTATTAATAACTGATTAATTACTACTTTATATATAGATTCTAGTGCATGGTTCTGAAAACATATCCCATACTGGTTTAGTATGTACAATTTGACCCAATTTGAATATTTGTAGAATTAATTTCTAATTAAGGGAACAAAGGGTGAAGTTCTGCCACTTGTCCACCAGATGGCAATGTGACAAGATGCTTGTTGGCTTTAACTATATGCAGGAAAAGGTTTACAATGTTATCAAAGCAATTCAAGATGGAGTATCACGCGGCTGGGTGCGGGTGCTTTGAACTGAACGTTAGCGAGGGTTGCACACTTGAAAAGATACACCGTGTCTCTGTAACAAAGCAAGTTGCTGGGTTAAGCTGGCTGCTCGCTGCTTACTGTCTGCCTGGGGCTGGCCTGTTCCAGGCAGGGGAAGGCTCCTGGGAGGTTGTGGCTGAGTTGCTGGTGGGATGCAGGGGAGCTTTCCTCTGCACAGTGACTTTCTATCTCCTCCCGCCTCTGCAGGAGGGGTGAGGCTTTCCACTGATCAGCGGCTTCCCTTGGCAGGGTTGTCCCACGGCACAACTACAGTGACCGGAGGCTGGCAGGGGCAGTGTGGCTCCCTGAACAGGGTCGACCCTCACAGGGTTGGCCTACATGGTGCGGAGGGGTGACGGTTCCTGGTAGGTGGGGTTGGGTGTCTCTGATCCCGACGGTGACGACGGGCTTCGGGGAAGGGGTGCGGCTATGCAGAGCGGCAACTTCCCCCAGCTCAGCTCAGATTAGCTGCCAATGCTGAATCTCGGCACCTGCTTCCTGTTTAAGGTTATGATGCAGTCCTTTGCTTGAACTCCAAAGAGAGCGGATGGGACTCTCTCTTTCTCATGGGAAGTCCTGGGTTATATCACCCTGGTGGCACAGGGCTGCAGAGCAGTGAAACGGGTGGCTCCTTTTGTCTCCCATGAACAGCAGGGTTATGCCGGGTGGCTAAGTGCTGTTCCTGCTTATGAGAGCCAGTACACACAAAGTGGCTGCTCAGTCTGCTGCTTATAGGTGTAGCAGATGTTGGACTGCCGGGCCTGGGCTAGTACCTCCCACTCTGGGCTAAAGCTTACCCTGGCGAGTCCAGTCCTCTTTAAGACACGGCAGGCTCTTCATCCGATCAGGTACAACTGGGCTTTTGATGCTGGTTTTCATAGCTTTTAGTGAAGGGATCATCTTTGCAGGTTCCTCAGGCAAACTGAGGCATCGTGGCCTTCTGGGGTTCTGGCTTCTTCTCCATTTTGCAGAGGCCCCTATTATGCATGCATGTGGGAGTGAGAAGACTTACAGGCAGTGGCTTAAGAGCTACAAGCTTACAAATCTCGAGCAAAGCAAGAGCAAAAGGAGAGAGTGCAAAGCTCTGGAGAGAGCAAAAGGAGAGAGCAACTTGTAAACAAGTAGGGAAATACTTATAAGTTTCTTGAGTCTGGAATTGGCCACTTATCAACAACCTGCTTTAGCCTATAGAAAACGTGAAGCTAGAATTATGCCCTTACATGGAAGAAGCATGAGCATGCCATGTGATGGGTGCATGCGGTTTTTTACCCCTTAGAAGACAGGTTGGCACCTAAGCCTTTGTCCCCCACTCCAGGAAAGCAGGGTGGAAGAGGGGAACTTGCCCAAACATGTTGTGACAAGTTTCCCAGTATTTGGGGTCATAATTCTGGGCATAGGGTGCCTTCACTACAAGTGGTTAAAATTCCCCAGAAGGATGAGAGCCTGTGATTGTGTTGTCTTCTGGAGCTGGAGTAAGAAGCTTTCATCAATAGGCTCTGCTTGACCTTGTGGTCTGTAGTACACTCCTACCACAAGGCTGCCTTTGCTGCCTTTGCTGTCCTGATCCCTAATTCCTACCCATAATTTTCAACCTGCTCGTGGCTATTCTTTAGCAACAACTCTTTGCCCTCTATCCAATTCTTCACACAGAAGGCAACACCTCCTCTCCTTCTTCCTCTTCTGTCCTTTTTGAACAGCTTGTAGCCATCTTTAACCACACTCCACTCATTGGATTCATCCCACCAAGTTTCTGTAATTGCCTGTGTGTCATAGTTTTCCTGTAGCAGGGTGGCTTCCCACTCCTGTTTGTTCCCCATGCTGTGTGAATTGTGTCGTGAAGGCATCACATGCCCAGAATTATGCCCCCACATACCAGCTAACTTGTCCCAACATGTTCTGGGAAGTCCCCCTTCCAGATCCTCCTTTCAGGAAGGGAAGACAAAAGGCTCAGGTACCTGCCTGTCTCCTAAGGGGCAAACAAGAAGCAGGCACCCATCTCAATGGGATGCCTATGCTCTGTCCATCTAAGGGCATAATTCTAGCTTCACCTTTCTATAGGTGGAAGCAGGTTGTTGTCAAGTGTGCCCATTGGCTAAGTCCAGCCTCGAGTGTCTCTAAGTATTGCTCAATTTTGGTGCCATGTTGCTCTCTCCTTTTGCTTTCATCCATCATGCAACTCATGATTGTGTAAGCTATAAGCCTTTCATGCAAGCATAATGGAAGCCTTTGTGAACATGGAACCCAGCCCACGGAGTGTGCATCGAGGACCCGCAAAGGATGACCCTGTCGCCAGAAGCGACATAGACCCAGTCGACAAGGACTGAGGTAAGCCCCCAAAGAGGGTAAGACGTAACCCTAAAGGGGGAAGGATTAGCCCAAGCCTGGCTGTCCAGAAACACTGCAAGCTAATTAAGCAGCCAAATAAGCAGAAGCGCATCTTGCGTGGCCCCCGCAGACCGCGGGAGTGAAAGGAGCCACCCCCTGTGGCCGCTCCGCAGCCCGTATCAGGGCGAAACACCCGGGATCTTTCCCCGAGGGAAAAGAGAGAGCAAAGAGTAGCCTCTCCATTGAAGTCAAAGCAATGACTGTACCATTATAATTTAAATGGAAGCGGTTGCCTAGAGAAGCGGCAGTCAGCTCACCTCAAGCCGAGCCGAGGGGGGGAAGCATCGCGTCACCGCACCCCCCACCGGAGACCTGCCTACGGGAAAACCATCTTCATTCATAGGGCCAAACCCTGGAAAGACCTGGCCCTCCTGAGCGGTCCTCCGGTCAGGGAGCCACACCCCTCCCCGCAGACCGCGGGAGAAGAAAGGAGTGAACTGCCCTTCCCGCAGACTGCTGGAAAGAGAAAGCCAACCTTGCCCCTCCCCCTCCCGAGCTGTGAGAGAGAAAGAAGGTGCTGCCCGAACGGGGCCAACCTCGGGCAGAAGCAGATACCCAGCGAGCCCGCTTGATCCGGCAATTTGTCTCGCTGCATGTATCTTTCATGTGTATAACATTTAGTAACGTTCTATTCAAAGCGCCCGCGCACAGCCGCGTGATATTTCCAGCTTAACCTGCCTCATGATAACGTTATAAATAGTTCTATACCTATAGCTAGCAGCCGCAAGCACCTTGTCGAGTCTCCATCTAGTGGGCAAGCGGCGGAACTGCACCCTTTCTTTCCCTTAATTAGAAATTGACTGTAAATATTATAATTGGGTATAATTGTAAATACTAAATCAGTTATGGTCTATGTTATTACAACCGTGCATCCGAATCAATATATATAAAGTAATTAATCAAATATTAATAATAATAATAAACAATAATTTCATAACTCATAGTTTCATAATTCATAATTAATAATCACCATCCTCCATCCCTATTCACCCTCTCCACGACAAATTGGTGTAAAGCCACTTCAGCTGGGCTGCTGGCCACGTCACCTTCTTAGAGGGGCACTCTAATGTTCCCCTAACGTGTTTCATGGAAGCTACTCTCCCATCTCCTATTACTTCAGAGGCCCCTGGCTCACCTCTGTAAGACCTTGCCTTTGCTGCAGTGTTCACAGCATGCTTCAGGGCAACAGGTTACTTTCACTCCATCCTAACCCTGGTGTGTCTTCCTGCCACTTTTCACAGACAATTTTCATATTATTTTCACCATCTCCCATCTCAAGTGAAATGGCAAACTGAAGGCTGTCCTTAGGCTCATCTCTAGTGCACCTGGTTTTAACCCCTTTCCCCTTCAAACCTAGTTTAAAGCCCTTTCAACAAGCCCCACCAACTCATGCTCTTTTTCCCACTCCAAGGCAGATGTACTCCATCTGCTGCTACTGGCCCTGGTGACATATAAAGTTCCCCAAGATCAAAAAGATCAGAATTCTGTTAGGGCCCCAGCCTCCAAGCCACTTATTAATCATGAGTGATTTCCTATTCCTTTCAGTATTCCTTCCTGCCACTGAAGGTATTGATAAAATACCACTTCCTGTGGCCCTGATCCTTCAACCAATCTCCCCAGTGCCTTGAAGTCCTTTTTGATTTCTTTTGGACTTCTGGTTTCAACCTCATCACTTTCCACCTGTATAACTAGTAAAGGATAATAATCAGAGGGCTGTAGCAGACTAGACAGCCTTCTGGTAACATCTCTGATGCGGGCCCTACGGAGGGAGCAGACTTCATTTGGGGAGAGATCTGATCAACATATGGGGCCCTCTGTTCCCCTCAGAAGGGAATCACCACTAACAATTATCGTCCTCTTTTTTTTAAGGGTACACGTCCTAATACAAGGGGTAGACTGATTTGCTTTAGGCAACGCCCCAGATGGTATCTCTTCTTCATTCTTGTTTGCTTCACCCTCAACTTCCAGTACCCTGTGCTTGCTGTGCAAAGGCAACAGGGAGGGTAAGGGAGTCTGGGAGAGGTTTTCCTTGCCTCTCCTTACAGGGACCTGTATCCATTCTTCTCTGTTTCTTGGGTCACCTGCATTTACTAGGCAGGTTCACAGAGCCTGGTTCCAGGAGTCTAACTCCCTTTCACATTCTCTTATAGTCCTTAGTATTTTTACTTCTTCCTTCAGCTTAGCCACCTGGCTGAGCAGACCATTCACTTGTTCATACCTAATACAGGTGTTGTCTCTACCAAACTCCATTGCAAATGCCAGGTTCTGGCATTTTGGGCAGCCAGGGGCCTGGATGCCTACACGTTTGTGTGTGGCCTTTCTCTGGGTACCTGTCCTGGAGGAGCAAAAAAACCCAAACATGTCCCAACATTTTCAAACTCAAACCATCTCTTTTGCCCCTCCCTTTGGAGATAGGATTTCTGGTGTGAAACAGACAATAGCAAGGTGTCTGCATGTTTATGTAAACACAGGCTTGCCTGAACTTGTCCTTGGTTTGGTAAACAAAAATCACATGCCTCACCTGTGCTTGCTTTATGCTAGGCTTATGCTTTTACCTTGTTTGGCCAGATTCCATAGTATAGGTTAAAGTAGCTCGTTTACTTCTTCTGCCATTGTCCAACATTTTTCTCAATAAATATTAAATACAAGCTAAGATGGTAAAAAACACACTCTTTTTTACCAAGTAGCCCCAGTTTTCACCAAAGCCTGTTTTGTACATGCAAAACCAGAACCTGCGCTATGGTGAAAGAATGATGCAAGCTAATTGTATTCCCCACAGCCTAGTGTCAACTGCTGTCAAGCTGCAGCCTGAAAAAAAATAGCTTCTCAAAGTCCAAGCCAGGAAAATTTCCATGCACCTGAGACCTCATTACAGTCTCTGTGCCAAGAAGCAGGCTGCCATCCAAGTGCTGAGACTCTGCCATAGCCTGTGAGTTGGGAAAACTTTGAGAGCCAAGTGCCAGAGACTGAGACCACAAGAGCAGAGCCACTGCTGACAAGCTGTGGCAACAACAATTTTGGTGGTAGGGCCAAACAGGCCCAGCACAAACCCAGAGAAGTACTGGTATGTCTAGACATGGTTCCACTCTCCTCCCCTCCCTCCTCCTGAAGTCCAGGGTAACATGGGAAAATGGACAAAAGAACAGGCACCAAAAAGTCTGGTAAACAAAGTCTCCCTTTGGGGTAAGAACAGGTGCACTGGCCATGTTTTTCCACAACCAGGCTTATTTTTCTGCCTTTTATGGTCAAAGCCTGGCAGAATCCCATTTCACTGGGTAACTATTTGCTGGATTAAGTTGCCCTATTGGCCCTACTGAATCTCAGGCAAGTGATAAATACAGGGTGAATTGTATTTGCCTTATGTTGCCTGGACTTTCCTGCCTGGACTCGCTTTGTCTTGAGTTGCCTTGACTAAGACCTGTGATAAAAGCCATGAGCCTTAGAAGACAAGCCTCCCTTGCCTTGCAACTGGAATTCATGACGTGCCTCAGTTTACCCCGGATGACGTAAGAGGCCTTTACAATATGTTCATAAATCTTCAAGAGCCACCTGCCATTGTGCTGAAGCCAGACCAGCCATCAAGAGCACATGGCATCCCCACCAGCAACCAGCATCAGCCTCTTACCATGCCAGGAGCAGAAGAGCACCCCAAAAAGCTTCAACTGCTAGTATATAGCAGCACCCCCCTTAGCTGGGTGGAACTCATTTGTGAGTAATTCATTGTTTCATCTGTGTTTTCAGTTCTTGTCGAGTCTCCCCCTGTGGTTGAGCACCATACTGCATCAGGGATTCTCTTTCTGTTATTTTTCTGGTTTGTTTAAAATTGTTAAATATTGCCTAAATACTGTACATTCCCACTGTAAATATACATTCCAACTGGACACCAAACCTATTTGATCTGTTTTTGACATTTTTTCATATTAATAAAAAGTTATTAGTATTTTAATTAATATTCATATTAGACATATCAATTTTTATAAATTCATAAATTCATAACACCAATCCAAGAAAAAACAGCTAGCAAGCAGAACCAGTTGCCTTGACAAGACAAGAAATGATGCTCACCTCTGAGCACCCACAAACTGTTACCATGTGAGTAGAAGCCTCTTGCTCTGAGCCCAACCAGTGAACTGTGCTGGCTGCCAAAGCCTGAAAGGAACCGCTACCAAGCCGCAGTGGAGAGCTGAGCAAACAGCCAGCTACAGCCCATGAATGGGAGAAAAGCTGCTTTGCTGTGCCTCTGCTCTGTAAAGCCCTTGCTGGTAAAATTTTCCCCAAGACCACTCTCTCTCCAGCAGCAAGACCGTGCCAGAAAGCAAGCTGCAAATTACTCAGGAAAGTTTACTTTGGTAAGGCAAGCCATCACATGGTACAGTGCCATCTTTCCTTTGTTTAACTTGTGCAAACCGCACCATATTCTTCAGATTATAATTGCAGCCCAGAAAACTCTGGGAAACTCAGTTCTCTGAGTAATTGGCTTTTGTCTGTAAAGTCTTTGTAAAAGGTTTGTGTCAACCACCTTGCTTAGTAGTCATAGGGTCCCCTAGTGGGAAAATTTTAATTACTGTTTGCGAATTTCTGGTTTTGCTTAAACTGTTTAAGTTAGATTGAATGTAAATTTTGCGAAAATTACTATGGCAGTTTAGACTGGATGCCCCCTGCCACTGCTGCACGAGATACACCTCTGGTGTCCCAGGTACCCGCCCACTAGGGGTGGACACAGGAAACGGCGTATTCCTACCCATAAATCCCATAAATATTCTTCAGCTGTATCAGACACTCATTAAACCAAATTAACATTTTTATTGATGTATTTATTTAAATTTTAAAATTAGAAATGTTCATTATAAACCCATTTAAAAGAAGTGAAATTTAAAAATTTCTTACCATCTTATAAATAAAGACATTTTATAGGTTAGTATATTATTAATTTAAAATATGGCACTATTAAGAGTACTTATGGGAAATAAATTATATGAACTTGTAACTGAAACCTTCAATGTTCATTAAAACTATGAAAATTGGAAAAGAAATGGTCTAAGATCAAACACATTTTTATTCATACCTGAAAATGCCTGGTTTATTGTTTTTATATATTTTTTTTCTTTTTATGGAGAAGCATTGAGAACATAAGATAGAGAAAGCAGTAGTAGAAGAAAGGGACGAGGGAAAACATGTGTACTATACTGTGTAGAATTAAAACCCAAATATCCTATTAAGGTCTACAATTTAGCTAAATTAATGTTAAGGATTTGTAGCAGATTTGAGTCAGATGTTAACAGCTGTGACAATAATCAAAACAAAGTAATTAAAAATAACTTTAACCATGAAACAAAATAATTTTAATTATTCAATCCATCTGTTTGCCAGAAGATAAATATTCTACATTGCATTTATTCTGCAATTCTACTTATACCAGTTTTAAATACTGTAAATAATGGAACTTTAACAGCTTCTGTTGATCATTATTTCACAGATTATGCCATCTTCCTTTATATAATGTACTTTTACTGCTCTTTAATTGTGGTCATATTTTAAAAAATATATCATAACAACAATTATTGCTGCATTGATAGCAATTTCCTCCTCCAAGTGGTAGGGGAGCCATCAAGAAAAGGTGCTGTGTTGGACCTTGTTCTCATCAACAATGACAGGCTGGTAGGCAACATGAATCTCAAGGGCACCCTTGGTTGCAGAGATCATGAAGTGATTGAATTCATTGTGATCTTTAGGAGAATAAGGACAGTGCATAGCAAGGTCACTGCCTGGACATCAGGAGAGCAGACTTTGAAGTCCTCAAAGACTTGCTTAGTAGGCTACATAGAATAAAGATTTGGAGCAGGGAAGGACCCAAGAAAGATGGTTATTATTCAAGGATCACTTCCTCCAAGCCTACAAGTAAGACATCACAACAAAGAGGAAGGTATGAAGGAATAACAGGAGGCCTGCATGGATGAGACCCTAGACTGTATTAGTTGCAAAGAGGGTGAAAACAGGGACAGGTAACCTGGCAGGAATACAACAAAGTTGTCCAAGTAACCAGGGATCAGGTTAGGAAAGTTAAGGCTTAGAGAGAATTAAATCTGGCTAGGGACATCAAAGGTTACAAGAAAATTTTTATAAAATACATCAGTGACAAAAGGAAGAAGAGGGAAACTGTGGGCCCTCTCCAAAAGGAAATGGAGGACCTAGCCACACAGGATATGGAGAAGGTTGAGGTACTCAGTGACTTTTTTGCCTCAGACTTCAGTGGTCAATGTCTTTGTCAATGACGTTCATGAGGAGAGAGAGCAGTTTTATAAAATATTCTAATCATGAATGAGCAGCAGAAATATTATTAAAAATTTTAACAACTTATTTATGTACAAATTGTGCCACAAATTATTTACAGCCAATATTTACAGGTACCGGTATTCAGTTGGAAGAACTATCTCTACAGAATGTATATATATGGACAATTTGAACCATTTAGATTATTAGAGAATTTAGAAATTTAGAAATGAAACTCAATTTGAAAAGAGGGGGGGAGGGAGCCTTGCTGGTAACTGACAAGGCCACAAAACAGTGGTTTGACACAAACCTTAACAGAAACTTTATAAGGAAATATTTGGTTTAATCACAAATTAAGAACTTTTATGCAATCTTTCCTTAATACTGCATTTTTAGTCCAGAAATTGTGACACAGATGTGCCATAATAAAGAAATCAAAACCGACACAGACCACACAGCGCTGTGCCACGTGGTTGCTTCTTCTCCCAGAGTAAAAGTTCCTGGTGCCTTCTGGCAAAACTGATGAGGCTTTTGCAGATCAGTCTGTGTGATGCACTGCCTGGGAAGAGCTTCCCACTTTTTCATGGTAGGGCCATGACATGGCCCAGTACAAACCCAGACAGGCCTTAAGATGTCTAGACATGGTCCCCCACTCTCCCCTTCTTCCTGCAGAAAGACAGGGCAATGCGGGAAAAAGAACAAAGGGGCGAGGACCCCTGCATGTCTGGTAAACAAGTTGTTTATCTGGGATAAGAGCATGTACGCTGACCACTGCTCCCCAAGAAACAAGGCCTTTGTTTCTGCCTTTTATGGTTATAGCCTGGCAGAACACCTCTCCATTGGGCAGCCACATGTTAACTTCAGTCGCCCTATTGGCCCAATCGATCTCTGGCCAGGTGTATACAGGCTGACTTGGTAGTCACCTTTGCCTTGCTTTAAGCCTTGCTCAAGATTTACTTTCAAACCTTGCTCTTGAACCTACTTGTACCCGTCTTGTAGAAGCTGCCTTGAGTTGCCCTGCCATTCCTCAAGCGCCTGGTCCAGGGCCCAGGATAAAGCCATGAGCCCATACACAACAACCTGGAAAAACCACGAGCCTAGAAGCTGTATCAGCCTAGCCTGCTTCCCCTTGTCATTAGAATCATCCCATGCTTCAGTTTACCCAGAAACCAAGCAAGTGGCCATCGCAAGATGCGTCGTTAACTGCCCGCCATCTGTTGAAGCCAGATCAGCCTGGGACAAAGTGGCAAACCCTCCTTGCCAGCAATCTGCCATGCCAGCGCCATACGAGAGCATCCCAAAGTGTCATAGCTAACGTAGCAGCAGCAGCATTCCCCGTGTGGGTAAAACCAGCTGTGAGTAATTAATTCATTGTACTTTTTGGTGTAAGGGTCCTTATTGAGTCTCCCCCCTGCTGTAATTCAGTGCTATCTGCTCCTGGGGACCTTCTCTTTCCAAGTTATTACTTCCTAATTTGCATAGAATTGTTTGTATTTTGCCCAAAGACTGTATATTCCTATTGTAAGTATATATTCCAACCATACAATGATCCTATTTAATGAGTTTTGGCAATTTTCATGAATAAAGTGTTACTAGCATTTTTATTAATACCCTTTTGCCATATCATTTATTAATTAAGGGCCATTTCTTAATAACCCCTCACAAAATTGGTGTAGTTGGCAGGATTGTACAATGAGATATATTTTGCAAAAATTGCAATAAGTACCAACAGTCTTGGAATTGGATTGGGCAAAGAAAAACTGCAAAAACCCAGAACACACCTCTCAGAAACTGGCTGAGAATGTGGGCAAATCTAGTAAAGTACATGTTGTAATAATGGGAGCATGCACATTATTAATTAACAGCAATTTCTTAATAACCCCTTGTCGCTGTTGTGGCAGACAGAGTGACACGTACACACTTGTAGTTGTAAACAGAGTAGAGCCTTTACTGCTTTTAACAACACATATTTATATGTTTAACAACACATATTTGTATGTTATCTATGCTATTGTGGCTACTTCTAATTGGTTGACAAGTTTTTTTTAATATTCTTATTGGTTATTGCCCCATTGCTATGGTCATAGCTATTTAAGTCAAACTACACAAAGGTAAGATTCAAAATCTTTATCTCACAGTTTCCCAGGTGCTCTCTGTCCTTGCAAACTATCTATATCTCTTCTGCTCCAGGACTTTCCAAGTCTTTATGGATAAACAATAATCTGTCCAAGGTTAATTTCTTCTTTCCCAGGCAAGAGATCCACAGTCGCACAGCAGTTTCCCACAATTCCCCCTTTTATGGAATTTTCCCAAAAATGCTGCGTTGACTGTCCGCTGCAGGCCCCTTTGCAGCAAGTTAACCAGACAAGGCAACATTAACAGCACCACAATCACAATTACCAAAATCAACAACCCTGTTTTGATGATTGAGAGAAACTGTCCTGTAATTTCCCACCCCTTAACAATCCTTCAAGCCATCTCTCATTCTCTACTTGCAAATGTATTACTCCCTGTTCCAGTTCCTGAATTCTTTTATGTATAGGCACCTAATGATCTGACAAGTTCATACAACACATCCCTTCAAAATCCTCATGTGCATGTGCTAACAACAAAAAATCTACTGCTGCTCTATTTTGAAAGTTAAACATAACACAATAATCCATTTTTACTGATCCTGACATACTAATCTCTTGAGGCTCTAATTCAGCTAAAGGAAGATACTGAGTCAATTTTTTCCAACCCTTAGCCATATATTCTAATGTCAAGTTTGTCTTTTCAAATCCTTCCCACCCAAAACCACCATTTCACTTGGAACTTTCTTTGGCTGGTTATGGCTTTGATTTCAACATGCATCACAACATCATGGCTGAGCAATAGCACCTGTGCAAGACTGGCATTGCACATGTGTGAGCTCCCATACTCCTTGCTGGTATCTTCTATGGGATGGAATTGAGTGTGGGCATTCTCAGACCTGAATCATGAGGTGTTACCAATCGAGCGGCAAGAGATGGACAGTGCCAGAAAGGATGAAACCATCCTGGACCCATTTTCAGAGACCTCCCAGATGCCAGCAAGTCCACCAATGGTAATGTTTCTCTCCTACAGTACCATAACTAAGCCACAAGGAAAATTTCCTAACTTGGCCATAATACTGTGATGTTTTCTCACCATTAGGCTTCTAGGCCCCCACCACCCACCGGAAGGGAGAGGCCTAAACGAGTACTCATTCATCCTTTGGAACAACCAGTGAGGTTAGTACTGTTAAGGCTCTAAAGCCTCTTCTACTCTACGTGTTTGATTCAAAAGAAATCAAGGTTATTTCTTTTCTATCATTTCTCCACTTTCAGGGAGAAATGTGTTGGTCGTCGTGTCACTTCGTGCCAAAATATTGAGGTGGCCAATCAGAGATGACTTAGAATGTTAGTGTATTCACTGTTAGGTGTCTTGTTTTGTGCTGCTATTCTTATTTTTGTTACTAGACTCATTTGTTATTACAACAATTATTACAATTAAGTTGTTTCCACAGTCCCTGTTAACTGTTAATTACTGTTAATGGTTCACACATGTTACAATGAAGTTTACCTTTTGCTATCAAATTCATTAAGGATCCGTTTTTTGTCTGACTAAAATTCCCCAAAATTTCTACTACACCTAGCTTTATTAACCCACTGCCACATACCAAGATCAGACCTTTTGTTAATCAACTTATAGGTGAGTGTCCACTGACACTGGCTCCTCCCTACATCAACTCCTCCTTCTTGGGTACAGTTTAAACAAAATTTCCCTACAATACAGAATTTAACAGGCCATATTTCACTGCCTTCCCAAGTGGTGTCATTAATCTCACTGTAATTACTCATGATTTGTCCTGGTGTGAGGGGTGTAGAGGTCCAAGGCCAGCTGGATAGGCCCGTAGGTCCTCCACAAGCCCAAGAGTTGCTTAAATTAAAGGTGTCATTTACAGATTTTGCCAACAAAATACATATGAGCAGTAGCGATGATAACAGAGGAAAATGTATCAATAGATATGTGAACAAATTTTAAGCTGCCAAATTCAGCAATATGAGTGACAACTGTTTGCCAGACCTGAAGGGCTCGCAATCCCCTAGGGTTGGTCCCATAATAATGAGAGAGAGGCTGGACTACACAAATGAAACTGGCACTTCAGGGCACGATAGCCTTGAAGAAAAAATTGACGGGAAGCTATGACTTGTTTAATATTTGGAGTAGGTCCCATTGCTACGCTCGATACATGTGCACCCGCTTTTGCATTCCCTTCCACCAAAACCCAGGAAGGGTCATGTGGCTCTTAATATGCAAAACATAAGGGGAATGTCACTTTTAGATTTCAGTCCACAACAACTTTAAAATCCCAAAAAGTCTTTCCTGAGTAACCATTTGACATTATTGTTTAACTATAACATTCTGGTGAGTTAAGACATAAATCCACATGAACATATTCCCTAATTACACAACATTAAGGAATTGAGATATTTAGCCCCAAATGAAAGGTTTTCTAGGGGGACACTTATGCTGTCAGCTTTGGATTAATGCTTCTGATCTCAGTTAAATGGGCACTGTGACCAGTCTTAGTGGTTAGCTGATTTTCAGGTCAGTTAACAGCCTTCTTTTGGCTGTGGTGATCTGCCTGTGCGTTGACTTCTGCATGGTCAGCTAAGATGTTTGCAGAGCTGAGTTTTCCAGTTTATCCTAACCCTAACTTGTCTTTTATATTCTTATGATCCTTATCTTAAAACTTTTGTAAACACAAAGACCAAAACAACACTGTAATATCCTTAAAATAAACTCCTAGGTCATGCTAATACCAAAAAAGTCCTAAAAACTTAAAGAACTATGTGAAAATTAAACCATCAAGGTAATGTACAGGAAAAAAAAAAAAAAAGGAAGACGGTATATTATATAAAGCACGCTTTTTAAGATGGGAACTTATTTACCATATATAGAGAGCTCTTTTTAAAATTGCCGGCACACTCAAAAAGGAAGGTTCAAACCAGAACAAAACTTAACCTACAAACTTATAAAACAACTTATACTTTCTTATTACTTAGCATACCTTATCAATTACAAAATATTTACAAACAATTATTATTATTTATAGCTTAACATTCTTGTATATTATTTACCATACCTCTGTCAGTGTGAGCTGAAATCCCCCCACACTGACAATAACCAGGCTAGCTCAGTCTGGAAAGTAAATGAAAGTTGTATTTACAAGCAAATCTACAATCTATGATGAAATGCAATGAATATGTACAAATATACACAATTCACAACATTTACAAATATATATACAATCAACAGAAAAGTACAACCAAGCTCCCTTTGCTTCCCCTGAGGGGACCTCCCAAGAAGCCTCCACCCCAGACCCCTCTGGCAGAAGATAGAGAGGTAAAAAGCAGAGAAGCTGTTAACTTAGCTTGCCGAGGTCAGTGTGTTATCTTCAGCCAGAAGAGAAGAAGCAGCAGCCAGATAGTCCCGCAAGCAATCGAACTCCGACTGCCCCTACCTTGTTTTGAGTAGTGATTCTTAAACATTTCTGTCTATCCAATGGAAGTGTTTAGAACAATCATTATTTTGCTTTTTTATAGCCAGTAGTGACTTATTTATATTCTTTAGGTTTCTCTGCTTGAACTTTGCAAAGAAAAAATTAAAAAGACAGTTTTAAACCATCACAATACCTTATTATAAATATCATATTTGTCTTATAAATACTTATTATTATTGTTAGTGTAAAAATGCAATGATTACAAACATCAAAAGAATGTTTCCAAAATTTCATACAATCAAAAATAATGCCAAAAACACTACCCATATCAGGTTTACTTTTACAAAATTCTAAAATACCCTTCTTTCCCAACTTAGCACTGTCATTTTAGATCTTATATACAGCTTCTGTAAAACTGCAAGCCTACAAACGTGGGAGAGAAAGAACAGAGAGTAAAGGAGGGGGGGTGAAGGGGTGGGAAGGTGCAGAGTAGAAAAAGCTCTTCTCCCATTATTTACAAGCTGTTGTCATCAGAAATGTGCAGATTCTCAAGCTTTGGAATGAGGGTTCTAACTGCATGAATCCTGCTTTCAGCTTCAAAGTTGCTTTTTTGTTAGTTTCCTGGTGATGAAAAAACTGAGTGACATTTCTTTAAAGAATCAAGGACTGGTAACTTCCACTTTTTCTGATTTTATATGTCCATATTTCCAGATCCAAAACATTTCCTGTTCTTTAACATGCAAGGCAAAACCAGTGGCTAATGCAGTCATCTCAGCTAATTTCTTCCAATTAAATTCAAATACTGAGAACTGAACAGGTTGAAAAATTATTTGTGCAATGTGGTTGATATCAAAAGGACACAACAAATCTGTATCTATAACGTGCAAAAGCTGCATCGTCTTGCTTTAATCCACACTCTACTTTACCACTGTGGATCGTAAATCCCGCACAAGACTTGATGGTTATCCTGCTGACCAGTCCCCGGAGCTGCCTTTTCTACCAGGAAAGCCACAGGCACACTAGGGTCATCAGAAACACTCCTAAGGGAATGCATTTGCACTGGAGTGGTGATCGTATACGGCACTTCCAGTTTTTCCGCTGTGGCAGTTTAGGCTGGGTGCCTCCTGTTACTGCCACATAATCTACACCTCCAGTGTTCCGAGTATCTACCCAATAAGGTGGACACAGGAAACAGTGTATTTCTACCCATAAATCCTGCGCCCTATAAATCCATCTGCAAAGTCATTTTCTTTCTCTTTATTCCCTCTCTGCTCCCGTGGGAGATGCTCTCTTATCAGGTAACAATGGGGGAGTATCTCAACGCCTCTTATGTCTGTCTAGGCCTAATGCCAGAAGGAGAAAGGAGGGGGGGCTGTCTCAGACCTGGACAGCCTGAGACTAGCTTAGCAGTTGGGGGGGCAGGAGTGGGGGTAAGAAAGAGCCCAGGGGATTTGGGTATACCCTCAGGTAGGGAAAAGGGAAAAATTGGGAAGCCTTTGGGTGTTATGTAAGGGACTCTGTACGCTTTGGGATGTTCTTGTCACTATGCTTTGTAGTTTTTGCAGTTTCACCAATTGCTTTTCCATTTAAAGTTTCCATTGCTCTCCAATCCGTTTGTGTGAGTGTCATACTTTTGTCCCTCTAGGGGCAAGAGAGGATCTGTCTGGCCTCAAACCAGCACATCCACTAAGTCCCAATCACCCTCTGCAGAAGCTTTCTGACGAGTCTGATGCCAAAATCTCACTGGTGATCGAGGGGGTCACAGTTACACCACAGGGAGGCAAAGTCCATGAAGCAGATGCACTGGGAGGTTGACATCCCTCTCCCCCTGCAGTCATTTGTAACCACACAACCTAGGATCCCTTCTCGATTTCTTCCCCACTATCAGATGACAAGAGAGAGAACTGAGACTGCATCTGTAGATCATTAAGCTCATCATGCTCCTCCTTTGTCAAGTGCTCCTTCAGCTGATCTTTTGGAGATTGATAGACCAATGGTAACTGAGCAAAATCTTGGGGACTTTTCCACTTGATAGGGATCTTAAGCTTCTCATTAGGAGAAGGATATTTTTTCTCATCAGCTCCCTTTTCCTCCTGTGCTGATGGAGTGGCTGGGCAGCTGGGGGCGGGGGCAGCAGCAAACTTGTAGGGACAAGTCCTGGCAATATCTGGGACATAATTTTGGACATAAGCATCGTTCACCACAAATGTCTACTCAGCAAGTTTGCTGATGATACCAAACTGGGAGGCTTAGCTGATGTTGAATTGCTGGAGCATGTCCAGAGAAGGGCAACGAGGCTGGTGAGAGGCCTTGAGCACAAGCCCTATGAGGAGAGGCTGAGGGAGCTGGGACTGTTTAGCCTGGAGAAGAGGAGGCTCAGGGGAGACCTTATTGCTGTCTACAACTACCTGAAGGGAGGTTGTAGCCAGGAGGGGGTTGGTCTCTTCTCCCAGGTAACCAGCACCAGAACAAGAGGACATAGTCTCAAGCTGTGCCAGGGGAGGTTTAGGCTGGAGGTGAGGAGGAAGTTCTTCACGGGGAGACTGGTTGGCCTTTGGAATGGGCTGCCCAGGGAGGTGGTGGAGTCACCATCCCTGGAGGTGTTCAAGGGGGGATTGGACATGGCACTTGGTGCCATGGTTTAGGTAGTCATGAGGTTTAGGGTGACAGGTTGGACTCGATGATCTTTGAGATCTCTTCCAACTTTCTTGATTCTATGATTCTATGATATGCCTGAAGGCTGCCATTCAGTAAGACTTGGACATACTGGCCATCTGGGCAAAGAGGAATCTAATGAAGTTCAACAAGAATAAGTTCAGAGTCCTGTACCTGGGATGGAATAATAAACTGCACTAGGACAGGTTAGGAGGTGATCTGCTGGAGAGCAACCCTGTGGAGAAGGACCTGGGAGTCCTGGTGGATAAGAAGTTATCCATGGGACAGCAATGTGCCCTGGTGGCCAAGATGGTATGCTGGAGTGCATTAAGAAGAGTGTGTTCAGCAGATTGAGGGAGGTTCTCCTCTCCCTCTGCTCCGCTTGGTGAGACCTCACCTGGAATACTATGTCCAGTTTTGATCTCTCCAGCTCCAGAGGGGCAGGGATCTACTTGAGAGAGTCCAGCAGAGGGGTATGGGATGATTAAGGGACTGGAGCACGTACCCTATAAGGAAAGGCTGAGAGACCTGGGACTTTTTGGTCTGGAGAAGAGAAGCTGAGAGGGGCTTTAATAATGTTCATAAATATCTGAGGGCTAGGTGTCAAGGGGGAGGGGACTGTATCATCTTACTTGCACCCTGTGATAGGACAAGGGGTAATGGATATATGTCGCTGTTGTGGTGGAGAGAGTGACACTTACACACTTGTAGTAATAAACAGAGTAGAGCCTTTATTGCTTTTAACAACATATATTTATGTTTTCTATGTTATTGTGGCTACTTCTAATTGGTTAACAGGTTGTTTTTAATATTCTTATCGGTTATTGCCATATCACTATGGTCATAGCTATTTATGTCAAACTACACAAAGGATGATTCAAACCTTGTATCTCACAGTTTCCCAGACACTCTTTGACCCTGCAAACTATCTGTGTCGATTCTACTCTGGGACTTTCCATATCTTTATTGACACACAGTAATCTGCTCAAGGTTAAGTTCTTCTTTCCCAGGCAAGGAATCTGTGGACCCACTGTAGTTTAGCACAGATATAAACTACAGAGCAGGAGGTTTCACCTCAACATGAGGAGGAATTTCTTCACTGTGAGGATCATAGAGCACTGGAACAGGCTGCCCAGAGAAGTTGTGGATTCTCCTTCTCTGGAGACTTTCAAGATCCATCTGGATGTGATCCTGTGTGACCTGCGCTAGACTCCATGGTCCTGCTCTGGCAGCAGGGTTGGACTCGATGATCTCTGGAGATCCCTTCCAACCCCTAATATTCTGTGATCCTGTAATCTTGTGATCCTGTGATCCCGTGATCCTGTGATAAGGCCTCTAACCAAACCATTCAGTTTGCAGAAGGGAGGGACAAGGACTGGGAGAATGAAAATCCGCCCACTGTAAAAAAAGACTAAGTCTGAGACCATCTAGTGAACCTGAAGGTACGCAACTCCATGGGACCCAACAAGATCCATCTGCAGACCTGAGGCAATTAGCAGGTACGTTTGCAAAGACACATTCCAATATGTTCAAAGAGTCATGGCAGTCTGGTAAAGTTCCCACTGACTGGAAAAGGGGAAACATCAACCCCATTTTCAAAAGGCAGGATAAGAAACAGCTGGGGAACCACAGGCCAGTCCGTTTCACTTCAGCAGCAGACAAGATAATGCAGCATGTCCTTCTGAAGGCTCTTAAAGGGCGCGTGGAAAACAAGGAGGTAATTGGTAGCAACCATATGGCTTCACCTAGGTCAAATCCTGCCCCCCAAATTTGGTGGCTTTTTGTGATGGGGTCACAGCATCAGTGAATAAGAAGATCAACTGATATCATCTTTCTGAACTTGTACAAAGTGTTTGACACTGTCCCTCATAGTGTTCTAGTTTCTAAACTGGAAGGACATAGATTTGATGGATGGACCACTCAGTGCAAAAGGAATTGACTGGAGGGCTGCTCTCGAAGAGTTGCAGTCAATGGCTCAATGTCCAAATGGAGATCTCTGACAAGTGGAATCCCTTAGGGATCAGTACTGGGACCAGTGCTGTTTAACATCTTTGTTAGTGAAATGTACAGTGGGATTGAGTGCACTACCAGCATGTTTATGGATGACACCAAACTATGCATTCCATCTGATATGTTGAAGGGAAGGGATACCATCCAAAGGGACCTCGACAGGCTGGAGAAGTGGGCTCATCCCAATCTCATGAAATTCAACAAGGTAAAGTGCAAGGTCCTCAAGTGCAGCTATTGTGGCAATACCAAGCACAAATACAGGTTGGGTGACAAGTGGTTTGAGAGCAACCCTGTAGAGAAGGACTTGAGGTTGCTGGTTGATAAGCCACTTGAACAATGTGCCTGGCAGTGTAAAAAACCAACTGTATCCTAGACCACATCAAAACATGTGTGGCCAGCAGTTCAAGGGAGGTCATTCTGCCCCTCTGCACCTGGAGTACTGCATCCAGCTCTTAAGCCGCCAGCACAAGAAGGATGTGGGCCTGATGGATTTGGTCCAGAAGAGAGCCACAAAACTGATCAGAAGGCTGAAGCACCTCTCCTACAAGGACAGGTTGAGGGAACTGGGTCTATTCATCATGGAGAAGAGAAGGCTCTGAAGAGGACTTATAGTGGCTTTCCTATACTTGAAGATGGTCTACAGGAAAGCTGTAGAAGGACTATTTACAAGGGCTTGTGATAATAGCATAAGGGACGATGGTTTTAAACTAGAAGAGGATAAATTTAGATAAGACATTAGGAAGAAGTTTTTTTACTATGAAGGTAGTGAAAAACTGGAACAGGTTGCCCAGAAAAGTTGTGGATTCCTGCAAGTGTTTAAGACTAGGCTCAATAAGGCATTGATTGATCTGCTCTAATGGGAGGTGTCCTCTGCTCATGGCAGGGGAGCTAGAACCAGATGATCTTATAGGTCACTTCCAAGTCAAGCTATTCTATGATTCTATTACTGAAAAATTAATTTAACATAGGAGCAGCTATGAGAAAAGAGGAAGAAGTAGGTTTGTAAAAATCAGTACTCTTATAAAGAAAACTTGTACTAGTCAAGAACAAATCTGATTTTAAAAGACGCATTGAAGACACTAAAAAATTTTTATTAACACAGATTTAAAAAACATAATTTCTAGTAGTTTTGATCTTATGAAAAATTTCACATTGTAGTGAAAACTTTTCTATTGATCTCTATTATTTTTTCATCATTTTAATTTGAAAAACTAAACCAAAACCAAACCAAAAACAACCGAATGAAAAACCCCAACCAACTAAACAAAACCCCAAAAGCCAAAAACTTACAAAACAAAAGTCTTGCAGAAGTTGTGTAGATATCTAATGATATGTCTTTAAGATTGTGACATTAATATATATATTTTTACAGTATTTTCAAAGAATCAAATCAAACTCATTCGGGATGAGAAGATCATTGAAATTTCCCTATATTGCTGAAAATCATATAATTCTGTGACAAGTTTTGCTTCAGATTTGTTGATGTAAAGTGTCATATCTCACCAATCAAACAGAAACCCATGAACTATTTTGAAAAGACAGGTGGTTTGCTGTTTTCATAGAAAAAAAAAAAGAAATTTTGAATCTGTTTGGCCTTTGGTTTCCAGTAGTAATTTTAAGAAACTGGACATTTTTCCTTCAGTCGTCTACTAGACTACTGGGGTTTGGGGATTTTTTTTTTTGTTTAGTTTTATTTGGGCTATTTTGTTTGGTTGGGTTTTTTCTTTTGCTTTTTTTTGTTTGTTTTGCTTTGTTTTTGATGTTGTTTTAATCAGGCACATCCAGCTCTGAGTTGTGAAGTCCTGGGAAAAAGATAATATATTTTACATGGGTTAAAGTATTCAAAGACAAACATACAAATACTAAGATAAATGAGATTTTGATGGACTCTATATTCTTAAATGCTAATTGCCAATAAGCAAAAGAGAAATACAGATATCTAGTGTGTATTTGGAATAGGTAACATCATAGGTTAAGTTCTTTCTCCTAGGTCTTTTTTCAGATCCTGACAAACAAAGGCATATAAGCAGTTATAACTTTTTAACTGATTGTTTAAACACAGAATACTATACTTCTTATACTAACTACAATTTTAATTGTAGTTATACTACAATTCTTATATATAGTTCTTATACTAACTACAAATTTAATTCATGTATAACAGACTTTAGAAAACTGAGTAGTATCTCTAGCACAGTTTATCTGTTTCTCTTCCTACAACATTGTTTTCTGCGTAATTATCCAAATTCCAAAGTTGTTTGAAGGCTCATTTTAACAGTTCATTAGCTGTGAATTGTGTCTTTTTTTTTTTTAGTGAACAAAAATTGCTATCTGTTGATAACAATAAAAATGAGTTAATTGGTGATCTCAAGACTGGAGACAGCTTAAACTGCAGTGATCATGCAGTGGTGGAGTACACAGTCCTGAAGGAAATGTGTCAGGCAAAGAATAAAGTCAAGATGCTGAATTTTAGGAAAGCAAAATTCCAGGTGTTCAAGAAGTTAGTCAATAGGACTTCCTGGTAAAGGGTCTTCATAGACAAGGGAGTAGAATGAAGGTAACAGATCTTTAAGAGCACTTTCCACAGAGCACAAGACCTCTCAATCCCCAGATGTAATGAAACAGACAAGGAAAGCAAGATATCAGCGCTGATGAGTCAGAACCTGCTGGTCAGAATGAAAATCAAGAAGGAAATGAACAAGGAGTGGAAGCAGGGATGGGAATCCTGGAACGAGTACAGAGAGACTGCTTGGTTGTGTAGGGATGAGGTCAGAAAGGCCTAGACATGGATGGAGATGAAGAAACAGTTTCAGATCGCAGTGGGGGAGGGGGAAGAAGACAGGAGCATGGAAGAAGACTAAGTTAAGAAACACTTAGCTGCAATTCCTTTAGAAAGGGAAAGAAAATGTCCAGACCCCAGAGTAATCAAATCCTGCAGAAGTGACAGCTGTACCTGCAACTCCTGTGCAAGCGGCAGCAGCAGCTGCACCAGAAGTGGCAGCAAGTCCAGCAGTGCCTGTACAGGTAGCAGCCCCTACATAACAACAAATGGCGGTGGCAAGTACTGCTGTGAGCAGTGATGTCTACAGTAAAATCACTCGTAGGGAAGAGGTGGAAGAACTGCATTTTATAAAATGCAGTTCAGAGAGTGTATACTGTATAAGGGTGCCAGCAGACCCTGCACAAGTGACAACTGAGGTGGCAGCAATTCAGGGCAGCAAGCCATTACCAAAGCACAGAGAATTCCGCCTGCAGTGGCTGGAGTGGAAGTGAGTCCAGAAGCAGTGGCAGCAGGGTCCCAAAATGCGCCCAGCTGGACCAGCTGTGTAGTTCCAAGCAGCACCAGGGTCTGTAAACCTGGTTGCTACTGTGGAAAAGGAGCCTTCTGATCCACCTCCAAATACATTTCCATGTAAAGCAAAGGCTAAGATAAACAAACCAGTCTTGGATGACCGCTTAGAAGGGTATATCTAAAGGTAATCTTGCTCCAGGGCAGACAAGAAGTCAAGCCAAGAAAGCCAAGAAAGGTGATAGTGATCAAGGTGATGGAGAGGAAGAGATAGTTAGTCTTAGAAGTCTTCTTGAATTAGTGAAACCACCAATAGATGATGAAGATGCAAAACAGTGTAAGGATTCTGAGAGATAAGAAACAAAGGAAGGTGATTATGAGCTTAAAGGGATTCAACAGAGGATTTCAGCTATGAGACATCATGATGAAGAAGATGAGGATGATGGAAATGAGAATGATGGAAATGAGAATGACGATAAGGATGATATACAATCAGCTAATGCACCCAGGCAGGAAATTAAGCATGTAAGAAAAAAATATCTCAGAGGAGAAACTGAGCCAATAATGAGATTTTTGGGAAGATGTTATGACACAGGTGCTCCTGCTTTAGTAGTAGGTGACAAGTCAGCAAAACAGCTAGGAACCCTTGCAAAGGAAAGTGGACATGCCTTTTATTGGCTGTGCTGAGATGGTATCCATCCAGGGATGACCTACCCTGGAATCCACAGAAGTGGTCTGTGACAGAAGAGGGAATCAAGCATTTGAGAGTTTGCTGTAAGAGAAATCATTTACAGAAATCATGATATGCTGAATCCTGATGAAATTCCTTCTGGAACAGGTCTTGCCAAGAAACTCATTAAACTTGTTTCTCCTAATTATGCTACTATTTTGGCAAGCAGAATAGTGGCAAGAAACTATGGTGGAGCACCTCCTACTGTTGGTTATTTTATGACCAAATGAGGCAATTAGAGAATAGTCCCATACGCGTTTCTTTGGTTTCAGTTTTTAAAACTGATTGGAATAATAAAGGATTACATGAAAGAACTGAAGGAGGAATTTAAAACCTCCATATCCAAATTGGTAAAGGAGGATGAGATCACTCCTTGCTCTTCTAAATGGATACAAGTTTCAGCTGTCATCCTAGAAGGCCAGTTCAAACTAGGCCAAAATAGGCAACAGTGGCAAACATGTGGGAGTATTTGGATAACCTTTCATGACCAATTTGGTGAAAACATGAATAAGTGAGATGGTCAGCCCACTTCTGCCCTTTTCAAGAGAGTGCGAGAGCTGCAGAGTGGCAGAACCAGAGATAACAATACCAGAAAGGTAGCTCTCACTTCCTCAGTTTCCCAGAACAACTCTAAATGCTCCAGCAGTGATTCTGACACTATGTCTAAGTGATGTGTCAACTGTTCATGTAAGTGTAATCCCCATAATTAAGGGTGCTGTGCCTCCTGCCAGGGGGCAGAAAAGGATAATGGAGATAACAGAATCTATTGGGATTCTGCCAGTGGCCTGGCACTTCAGAATTTCAGAAGTACAGGGCTTTGGTTGACACAGGAGCTCAGTGCACCATAATACCATCAAATTATCAAGGGACAGAGTCTGTAACTATTTTAGGAATCACTGACTAAGTTTAAGGTTGACATAAGTTTAATTTGGAAAGGGTGAAAGAAGCTCACTATTGGAATAGGACCAGACACTCCAGTGAAGTACCATGTGCCCAGAATTATGACCCAAGTACTGTAGAACTTGTCCCAGCGTGTTTGGACACAGTTCCCCTTCCACCCTCTTTTCCACAGTGGGTGGTCAGCCCAGAGCTGAGGGGAACAAAGCCCAAGGTGCCAGGCGGCATAAACAACCCCAACCTGCTTTCTAAGAGGTAAATTACTACATGAACCTAGTGCATGGGATGTTCGTGCTGCTGCCAAGTAAGCGCATAATTCTTGCTTCACACTTTCTATAGGCTAAAGCTAGTTGTTGACAAGAGTGCCCATTGGCCAAATCCAGCCTTGAGAAACTTACAAGTATTACCCCAACTTGTAAGCAAGTCACTCTCTCTTTGCACTCTCTCTTTGATCAAGCTCTTTGCCTAAGTGATATTGTCTTTGCTACTAAGCTCCATAGCTATTGCTTCTATCAAGCTCCACTGGCAAGCAAACTATCAGCCTCTGCAATCCAGAGAAGAAGCCAGCAACTCTGAGGAGTCTGCAAAGGAGGGTCCTTCACTGGAAGTCCCAGCGTCACATTGCCCAACCCCGCCAGTCAGAATCATAGAATCATAGAATCAACCAGGTTGGAAGAGACCTCCAAGATCATCCAGTCCAATCAATCACCCAGCTATAAGCAATCAACTAGACCATGGCACTAAGTGCCTCATCCAGTCTCCTCTTGAACATCTCCAGTGATGGTGACTCCACCACCTCCCTGGGCAGCCCATTCCAATTGGCAATCACCCTCTCTGTGAAGAACTTCCTCCTAACATCCAGCCTAAACCTCCCCTGGCACAACTTGAGACTGTGTCCTCTTGTTCTGCTGCTGGTTGCCTGGGAGAAGAGACCAACCCCCACCGGCCTACAACCTCCCTTCAGGTAATTGTAGACAACAATGAGGTCACCCCTGAGCCTCCTCTTCTCCAGGCTAAACAACCCCAGCTCCCTCAGCCTCTCCTCATAGGGTTTGTGTTCCAGGCCTCTCACCAGCTTCGTTGCCGTTCTCTGGACACGTTCCAGTACCTCAACATCTCTCTTGAACTGAGAAGCCCAGAACTGGACACAATACTCAAGGTGTGGCCTGACCAGGGCTGAGTACAGGGGAAGAATGACCTCCCTTGTCCTGCTGGCTACACTATTCCTGATACAGGCCAGGATGCCAGTGGCTTTCCTGGCCACCTGGGCACACTGCTGGCTCATGTTCAGCCTACTATCAACCAGCACCCCCAGCTCCCTTTCTGTCTGGTCGCTCTCCAGCCACTCTGTCCCCAGCCTGTAGCGCTGCTTGGGGTTGTTGTGGCCAAAGTGTAGAACACTGCACTTAGCCTTGTTAAATCTCATCCCATTGGCCTCTGCCCACCCACCCAGCCTGTCCAGGTCCCTCTGCAGGGCCCTTCTACCCTCCAACAGATCAACACCTGCTCCTAACTTGGTGTCATCTGCAAACTTACTGATGATGGGCTCAATTCCTTCATCTACATCATCAATAAAGATATTGAACAGGATGGGGCCCAGCACTGATCCCTGGGGGATACCACTAGTGACTGGCCTCCAACTGGATGTGGCACCATTCACCACCAGTCTCTGGTCCCGGCCCTCCAGACAGTTCTTGACCCAATTCAGAGTGAATCTGTCCAACCCACGAGCTGCCAGCTTTGCCAGGAGCTTCTTGTGGCAGACAGTGTCAAAGGCTTTGCTGAAGTCCAGGTAGACTATATCCACAGCCTTCCCTGAATGTATCAGGTGGGTAACCCGATTGTAAAAGGAGATGAGGTTGGTCAGGCAGGACCTGCCCCTCCTGAATCCATGATGGCTGGGCCTGATCCGTTGACCATCTTGTAGGTTCTGTGTGATTGTACTCAGAATGACCTGTTCCATAACCTTGCCAGGCACTGAGGTCAGGCTGACAGGTCTGCAATTTCTTGGTTCCTCCTTCCTGCCCTTTTTGTGGATAGGCATCACATAGGCTAGCTTCCAGTCATCAGGGACCTCACCTGTGAGCCAGGACTGCTGATAAATGATGGAGAGCGGCTTGGCCAGCTCATCTGCCAGCTCTCTCAGCACCCTAGGATGGATCCCATCAGGTCCCATGGACTTGTGAGGATCCAAGTGGTTCAGCAGGTCCCTTACTGCTTCCTCCTGCATTACAGGGGCCTATACTGGTCCCCGACTCCATCTGCCAGTCCAGGATGCCAGTTGTCCTGAAGACAGCCTGTCCCACTATTGAAGACTGAGACAAAGAAGATGTTAAGTACCTCTGCCTTTTCCTCGTCTTTTCTTACTATATTCCCCTCCACATCCAATAAGGAGTGGAAGTTGTCCTTGCCTCTTCTTTTGCCATTAATATATTTATAGAAATATTTTTTATTCTCCTTTATATTCTAAATGGGTTTTTGCCTCTCTAATTTTTTTCCTACAAGACCTAGCAACGTCCTTAAGCTCATCCTGGAATACCTCCCCTTTTTTTCCAAAGGTGGTACACCCTCTTTTCTTCCCTTAATTCCTTTAGAAGCTCCTTGCTCATCCAGTCTGGTTGTCTCCCTCATTGGCTCCTCTTCTGGCACATGGGCACAGCTTGTTCCTGTGCCTTCAAGAGTACTTTCTTGAAGTAAGCCCAGCCTTCCTGGACCCCTTTGCTTTTAAGGGCTGTTTCCCAAGGAACTTTCTGAGTTAGTTCCTTGAATAAGTCAAAGTCTGCCCTTTGGAAGTCCAGGGTGGAGGTTTTGGTGATGCCCCTGCTGGTTTCACCATATATTGAAAACTCAATTATTTCATGGTCACTGGACCCCAGGCAGCCTCCCACCACCACATCTCCCACCAGCCCTTCTGTATTTGTAAACAGCAAGTTGAGCAGGGCTGCACCCCTGGTAGGCTCACGTAACAGCTGGGATAAGCAGCTATCCTCCATACACTCCAGGAACCTTCTAGAGTGCCTCTTCTCTGCAGTGTTCAATTCCCAGCAGATGTCTGGCAGGTTAAACTCATCCACAAGCAAAAGGCGAAGCGATCTTGAGGCAGCCTCCAGCTGCTTGAAGAAAATTAAATCAACCTCTTCTTCCTGATTAGGTGGTCTATAACAGACTCCAACCAGGATGTCAGACTTGTTGGCCTTTCCCCTAATTCTTACCCATAGGGATTCAGCCTGATCATCCTTAGTATCAACCTCCATGATGTCCAGAGTCTCCCTAATATACAGGGCCACTCCTCCACCCTTTTTCCCTCTTCTGTCTCTTATGAAGAGTCTGCAGGCCTTGATTACAGCACTCCAGTAGTGAGAGTCATCCCACCACGTTTCTGTGATGGCAACAACATCATAGTTTTCCTCCTGTACCAAGACTTCCAGCTCCTCTTGTTTGTTACCCATGCTGTGTGCATTAGTGTACATACACTTCATCTGGACTGCTGGTTTTGCCCCTGTCTGTGGCTTACCACTCTCAGCCTCCTTTGGTTCATCTCCAGTAATGTTGTGCTCACTCCTCTCCCCCTTCAAGCCTAGTTTAAAGCCCTTTGTACAAGACCTGCCAGCTCGTGTGCCAAGATCTTCCTCCCCCTCTGGGACAGGTGTACCCCATCTGTTGCAAGAAGACCTGGGACCATATAGAGTTCCCCAAGATCAAAGAATCCAAAATTTTGTTGATGACACCAGCCTCTTAGCCACTTAGAATCATAGAATCATAGAATCAGTCAGGGTTGGAAGGGACCACAAGGATCATCTAGGTCCAACACCCCTGCCATGGACAGGGACACCTCACACTAGATCAGGCTCGCCAGAGCCTCATCCAACCTGGCCTTAAACACCTCCAGGGATGGGGCCTCAACCACCTCCCTGGACAACCCATTCCAGGCTCTCACCACTCTCATGGGGAAGAACTTCTTTCTCACATCCAGCCTGAATCTCCCCACTTCCAGCTTTATTCCATTCCCCCCTAGTCCTGTCACTACCTGATATCCTAAAAAGTCCCTCCCCAGCTTTCTTGTAGGCCCCCTTCAGATAGTGGAAGGCCATAATAAGGTCACCTCAGAACCTTCTCTTCTCCAGACGGAAAAGCCTCAAGTCTTTCAGTCTGTCCTCATAGAAGAGGTGCTCCAGTCCTCTGATCATCCTGGTGGCCCTCCTCTGGACATGTTCCAGCATGTCCATATCCCTCTTGTAATAGGGGATCCAGAACTGGACGCAGTACTCCAGGTGGGGTCTCACCAGAGCTAAGTAGAGGGGGAGAATCACCTCCCTTGACCTGCTGGCCACACTTCTCTTGATGCAGCCCAGGATCTGGTTGGCTTTCTGGGCTGCAAGTGCACATTGACAGCTCATGTTGAGCTTCTCGTCCACCAGGACCCCCAAAGTCCCTCCCCTGAGGAGGCTTGGGATTGCCTCGACCCAGATGCAGGACCTTGTACTTGGCCTTGTTGAACCTCATGAGGTTGGTTTGTGCCTACCTCTCCAGCCTGTCAAGGTCCCTCTGGATGCCATCCCTTCCCTCCAGCGTGTCTGCTGCACCACACAGCTTGGTGTCATCAGCAAACTTGCTGAGGGTGCACTCAATGCCACTGTCCATGTCACCGACAAAGATATTGAAGAAGACTGGTCCCAGGACTGATCCCTGAGGGACTCTGCTTGTCACTGGCTTCCACTTGGACATGGACCCATTGACAGCCACTCTTTGGGTGCAGCCATCAAGCCAATTCTTTATCCATCTTGTGGTCCACCCATCAAACCTATGTGTCACCAGTTTAGAGACCAGGATGTGGTGGGGGACAGTGTCGAAGGCTTTGCTCAGGTCCAGGTAAATGACATCAGTTGCTCTCCCCTCATCTATTAATTTTGTGACCTTGTCATAGAAGGCCACCAGGTTTGTCAGGCAGGATTTGCCCTTGGTAAACCCATGCTGACTGTACCCAATCACCTTTTCACTATTCTTCTGTCTCATAGTGCCTCCAGCAGAATCTGCTCCATGATCTTACCAGGCACAGAGGTGAGTCTGACTGGCCTGTAGTTCCCTGGTTCTTCCTTCTTCCCCTTTTTGAAAATGGGAGTAATGTTTCCCCTTTTTCAGTCCGTGGGGACTTCCCCAGACTGCCACGACTTTTGGAATATAATAAAGAGTGGGTTAGCAACCTCATCTGCCAGTTCTCTCAGTACCTGTGGGTGTATTCCGTCAGGTCCCATGGATGTGAACGCTTTCAGGTTCTTCAGGTGATCACGAACCTAATCTTCACTTATGATGGGCAGTTCTTCCTTCTGGTTCTTGCCATTAGCTTCCATGACTATTCCAGGAGTGTGGCTGGAGGCCCTTGCAGTGAAAACTGAGGTAAAGAAGGCATTGAAGACTGAGGTAAAGAAGTCATTGAGAACCTCAGCCTTTTCCAGGTCACTTGTGACCATTTCACCTGTTTCCTTTCTGAGGGGGCCCACACCTTCCCTAGTCTTCTTTTTATCATTAATATACCTGTAGAAATTCTTAGTGTTCCCTTTAACTTCCTTGGCTAGATTCAATTCAAACTGTGCTTTGGCTTTCCTAACCAGGTCTCTTGCTGCTCAGGCAGCTTCCTTATATACCTTCCATTCTAGCTGTCCTTTCCTCCACTCCCTGTAGAGCTTCCTTTTAAGTGATAATGTGTCTAGGAGCTCCTTGCTCATCCAGGCAGGCCTCCTAGCATCCTTCCCTGCTTTTCTCTTTGTTGGTATACATTGCTCCTGGACACAGAGCAGGTGGTCCTTGAATAGTGACCAGCTATCCTGGGCCCCTCTTCCCTCTAGGGCTTTGTCCCATGACACTTTGGCCAGCAGATCCCTGAAGAGATCAAAGTCTGCACACCTGAAGTCTAGGGTCGTAAGCTTAGAATATGTCCTTCTGGTTGCCCTGAGGACCTTAAATTCAACTGCTTCATGGTCACTGCAGCCAAGGCTGTCTCTGAGCCTCACATTGGTTACCAGCCCTTCCCTGTTGGTGAGAACAAGGTCCAGCATAGCACCTTTTCTTGTTGGTTCCTCTACCATTTGGAGGAGGACGTTGTCATCTATGCAATCCAGGAACATCCTGGATTGCTGGTGCCTTGCTGTGTTGTCCTTCCAGCAGATGTCAGGGTAGTTGAAATTCCCCATGAGGACCAGGGCTTGTGAATATCAAGCCACTTCTATTTGCCTGTGGAGGGCCTCATCTGCTTGGTTCTGCTGGTCAGGTGGCCTGTAGCAGACTCCTACAGTAACATCTCCTTCCCCTGTCTTGCCTTTAATTTTAACCCATACACTCTCAACCAGCTCTTCATCCTTCCCCAGGTGGAGCTCTGCTGATTCCAGCTGGTCACTGACATAGAGGGCAACACCTCCTCTTCACCATGTGTGTGCTCAGTTCGGAAAGAAGGAAGAGGGCCTTGCCACAACCTGGGTGACCCCACCATAGCAGGAGAATATCGAGCCATCCATTTGCACTGGCTCTTCAGATCCTGAGTAGGGACTACCTGTCAGTGTCCTGCCCTCTCCTCTGAGCCAAGCAAAGGACTGCCTCACAACCTTAAAAAGGGAAAGCAGCTGACAAGAAGAATTGGCTTTGCTCACTGTGTTCGAGCTGAGCCAAGGGGAACTGCCGCTCTGTGCATCCACAGCCACACTCTCCTTCAAGAATCAAGAATCAAGAAGGTTGGAATAGACCTCAAAGATCATCGAGTCCAACCTGTCACCCTAAACCTTATGACTGTCTAAACCATGGCACCAAGTGCCACGTCCAATCCCCTCTTGAACACCTCCAGGGACGGTGACTTCACCACCTCCCTGGGCAGCCCATTCCAATGGCCAACCACTCTCTCTCTGAAGAACTTTCTCCTCATCTCCAGCCTAAACCTCCCCTGGTGCAGCTTGAGACTGTGTCCTCTTGTTCTGCTGCTGATTGCCTGGGAGAAGAGACCAACCCCTACCTGGCTACAACCTCCCCTCAGGTAGTTGTAGACAGCAATAAGGTCTCCCCTGAGCCTCCGCTTCTCCAGGCTAAACAGTCCCAGCTCCCTCAGCCTCTCCTCATAGGGCTTATGTTCAAGGCCTCTCACCAGCCTCGTTGCCCTTCTCTGGACTTGCTCCAGCAATTCAACATCTTTCCTAAACTGAGGGGCCCAGAACTGGACACAGTACTCAAGGTGTGGCCCAACCAGTGCTGTGTACAGGGTACAATGACCTCCCTGCTCTTGCTGGCCACACTATGCCTGATGCAGGCCAGGATGCCATTGGCTCTCTTGGCCACCTGGGCACACTGCTGGCTCATGTTCAGGCAGCTGTCGACCAGTACTCCCAGGTGAAGGAATTGATTTAGGGACCAGAACCCCAGACACTGTCTTACTGATAGAAGGAGATGCTTTAACCCTGATGGGTAGCAAACCCTGGGAACAGAGTGCAGCTAGAAGGAAAACACAGACAGGTCGGCTCCCTAGAGGCCACTGTGACCTAAGGGAGTTATGCAGGGACCTGATAACAAGAACAAAGCAAAACTTAGGACAGAATTATGGAATCCCTTTATCTCTTGCCTGACGTATGCTTAAGCCTTCTGAAAAATATATGTGTTTGTGTGATACTTTCTCTCTGTAGCCAATCATGAATTTACAACTGTAGTATGGACATACCAATGACCAATTACAAGCTGCCTTCTGATGTTATGTTAACCTATATAAAGAAAAAGCTTTGTACAATAAATCAACACTTGGCTTACATCAGGCCTTGTCCCATCTCTCCATCGAAGCACCCAGGTCCCTTTCCACCTGGCTGCTCTCCAGCCACTCTGACCCCAGCCTGTAGCTCTGCATGGGGTTTTTGTGGCCAAAGTGCAGCACCTGGCACTTGGACTTGTTGAATGCCATCCTGTTGGACTCTCCCCATCTGTCTAGATGGTCAAGGTCCCTCTGCAGAGCCCTTCTACCTTCTAATAGATCACACAGACCCACAGCCACACTGGATGGACCCCCTTCCTGCAGGGGTCAGACCCCAGCAACCACAGCCAGATCCAAACGGATGCCACCATCATTCGTTGCAGCCATGCCCTGTCCAGGGAACCGCTCCTGCTAGCCCTGAAGACCAACACCACTGGGCTGACCCCCAGAGGGTCAAGCCCCACCTGCTGCAACACAGAATTGTCTCCTCGCCCTGGTGAGCCGACCCTACCCAGGAATCCAGCACTGGCATGCCGCCTTGAGCCTCCATCAGGGACTATCTTCCTGGCAGCCGTGCTGAGGGACTGCCTGCCACCAATCCTGGGGAACAACTTGACTCCCACTAAGGTAACCTGCTGACTGGCAAAATTCTCACCCCCTGCCTCTGTGGTAGGGAGAAGGCTTCCCACACTGTCACTGTCTGGAGGGAAGTCCCCATGTGGGCCCGCCAGCAATTCAGCCACAGCCTCTGCCCCAGGAGGCCCCCCTGGAATGGACCAGACACAGAGGTAGCTCCAGTGCAAGCCAGGCAGGCAGCAGCCAGCTAACTGTAGCCTAGCAACTTGCTTTGCTACAAACACAAGACACAAGCAGCATCCACTCACATTCAGTTTAAAACCTGGGCCTGGTTCAAGCCTCTGCTCGAGTTGCCTCTGACATATTGTAACATTTCTCTGCATATGGTTAAAGCCACAAACGTCTTGTCAAGTCACCATCTGGTCAACAAGTGGTGGAATTGCGTCCTTTGTTCTTTTAATCAAATTTAATTTTGTAAATATTCAAAATTGGGTTCAAATTGCACATACTAAACCAGTTATGAGATGTGTCTCACTATCATACAATAGAATCTGTATATAAACTAGTGATTAATTGGTTATTAATAATATTTAATAATAAATCAAAATTAATTTTCATAATTCAAATTTCTTAAATCATAATTAATAACCTCTCCATCACAGATGGGAATTGACGTTCTGAGAGAAGGGTGTTTCCAAGACTCTAAGGGTTACAAATGGGTTTTTGGAATAGCAGCTGTAGAAATTGAAGGAGGAAAATTGATGTTGTCTATTAGACCTGAACTTTCAGATGAATCTGCGTTTGCAGATCAACATGAGATAGAGGATGTGAAGTTGCCGGTTGCTTCTCAAACTGTGCATCACCGTTAGTCTTTGGTGCCCATTCATAACTTGATTCATCAATTGGAAGGTCAGAAAGTCATCAGCAAAACTCATTCACCTTTCAACAGTTCAGTTTGGTCTGTGAGAAAGTCAGATGGACAATGGCATCAAACTGTTGACTTCTGTGACCTGAATGAAGTGACTCCACCCATGAGTGCAGCTGTATCAGACATGCTAGAACTCCTGTATGAGCTGGAATCCAAGGAAGCCAAATGGTATGTTACCATAGACATTGCTAATGCTTTTTTCTCTATTCTCATAGCAGAGGAATGCAGGCCTCAGTTTGTCTTCACCTGAAGAGTGGTCAAGTACATGATCAGTTGTTTGCTCCAGGGGTGAAAACACAGTTCAACAGTTTGCCATGCAGTGATCCATGATGCTTTTTAGCAAGAACTCAGGGTACAGTAGCCCAGCTCTTGTGGAGCAATGCGTTGGCATCTTAGATAACCAGAAGGTCTACCACCTGTCAAGGTTGAAAACTATCTACTCAGCTCTCTCCCTGAAATGTTTATACACTAATGCATGCAGCATGGGCAATAAACAGGAGGATATCCCGTTGTGCTACAGGGAAATTATGATATACCAGCCATCACAGAAAACTGGTCGGAAGACTCTCATAACTGGAGTGCTGCAATCGATGGTTACCAACTTTTCAAAAGAGATAGCAAAGAAAAAGAAGTGGTGGAGTGGCCCTACATGTTAGGGAAACATATGAAACGATGCAAATTAATAAAAGTGATGATATAGTTGAGTCCTTATGGGTAAGAATCAGGAATAAGGCCAGCAAGAGTGATATCATGGTGGGAATCTGTTATAGACCACCCAACCAGGATGAAGAGGTAGATGAAATTTTTTTATAAGCACTTGAGAGAGGTTTCACAATCACTTCCCCGTGTTCTCATGGAAGATTTCGACTTCCTGGATATCACAGTATCACAGTATCACAAAGGATGGAAGGGACCTTAAGAGATCACCAGGTGCAACCCCCCTGCTAGAGCAGGAAAACCTAGATTAGTCCTCACAGGAATGCATCCAGGTGGATTTTGAAACTCTCTCGAGAAGAAGACCCCACAACCCCCTGGGCAGCCTGTTCCAGTGCTCCGTCACCCTCACTGTAAAGAAGTTTTTCCTCATGTTGAGGTGAAATCTTCCTACGGTCTAATTTGAACCCATTGTTCCTTGCCCTATGACTGTGAACCACTGAAAAGAGATTGGCCCTCTCCTCCTGACACCCACTTCTCACATATTTATAGACATTTTTCACATCCCTGTCGTGGAGAGGGAGAATAGGGATGGAGGATGGTGATTATTAATTATGAATTGTGAAAAGGATCCAGGTAAGTTTAGACTGGTCACCATCCCCAGAAAGGTTATGGAGCAATTTCTCCTTCATGTTGTCCTTAAGCATATCAAAAGCAAGAATCATAGAATGATAGAATTGTTAGGTTTGGAAGGGACCTCAAGGATCATCCAGTTCCAACACCCCCACCATGATACCACATCCAGCTTGGCCTTAAAAATCTCCAGGGATGGGGCTTCTACCACTTCCCTGGGCAACAATTCCAGTGTCTCACGACTCTAGTGGTGAAAAACTTCTTCCTAACATCCAGTCTCAATCTATCCATTTCTACTGTTGCTCCATTTCCCCTACTCCTATCACTACCTGACATCCTAAAAAGTTCCTCCCCAGCTTTCTTGTAGGCCCCCTTAAGATACTGGAAGTCCACAATAGGGTCTCCTCGGAGCCTTTTCTTCTCCAGACTAAATAGCTCCAACTCTTTCAATCTGTCCTCATAGGAGAGGTGCTGCAGCCCTCTGATCATCCTGGTGGCCCTTCTCTGGACATGTTCCAGCACCTCCAGATTCTTCTTGTAATAGAGGCTCCAGAACTGGATGCAGTACTCCAGGTGGGGTCTCACCAGAGCAGAGCAGAGGGGGAGAATCAACTCCCTCGACCTGCTGGCTATGCTTCTCTTGATGCAACCCAGGATGTGATTGGCTTTCCGGGCTGCAAGTGCACACTGGTGGCTCACGTTGAGCTTCTCATCCACGAACACCCCCAAGTCCCTTTTATCAAGGCTGTTCTTAAGCCACTCACTGCCCAGCCTATATCGGTGCTTGGGATTGCCCTGACCCAGATGCAGAACCTTACATTTGGTCTTTTTGAATCTCATGAGGTTGTCATGGGCCCACCTCTCCAGCCTATCAAGGTCTCTCTGGAGGGCATCCCTTCCCTCCAGCATGTCTGCTGCACCACACAGCTTGGTGTTGTTGAAGAACTTGCTGAGGGTGCACTCAATGCTTCTGTCCACGTTGCCAACAAAGATGTTGAACAAGACTGATCCCTGAGGGACTCTGCTTGTCACTGGCCTCCACTGGGACATGGAGCCATTGACAGCCACTCTTTGGGTGTGGCCATCAAGCTAGTTCTTTATCCACTGAATGGTCCATCCATCAAACCCAGACTGCACCAGCTTGGAGACCAGGATATCATGCAGGATAGTGTTGAAGGCTTTGCTCAGGTCCAGGTAAATGATGTCAGCTGCTCAGCCGTCATCTATTAATGTTGTGACCTTGTGACCTCATAGAAGGCCACCAGGTTTGTCAGGCAGGATTTGCCCTTGGTGAACCTGTGCTCATTGTACCCAAACACCTCTTCATTATTCTTCTGTCTCAACAGTGCCTCCAGGAGGATCTGCTCCATGATCTTACTGCGCCCAGAGGTGAGTGTGACTGGTCTATAGTTCCCTGGGTCATCTTTCTTTCCTTTTTGAAAATGGGTGTTATGTTTCCCCTTTTCCAGTCAGTGGGGACTTCCCCAGAGTGCCATGACTCGTTCACTCAGCACCCGTTAGCATATCTCATTGGGTCCCATGGACTTGAACAGTTTCAGGGGCTTCAGATGGTCACAAACCTGACCTTCACTCACAATGGGCAGTTCCTTCTTCTAGTCCCTGCCATTATCTTCCATTATTCTAGGAGTATGGCTGGAGCCCTTGCCATTGAAGACTGAGGTAAAGAAGTCTCTCATCCTTCTCCATGTCACTTGTCACCATCTGCCCTGTTTCCTTTCTGAGGGAGCCCACACCTTCCCTAGTCTTCTTTTTACCATTAATATATCTCTAGAATTTTTTATTGTTCCTCTTGATCTCCCTGTCTAGATTTAATTCTAACTGAGCTTTATCTTTCCTAACCAGGTCTCTTGCTGCTTGGGAAGCTTCCTTATATGCCCCCATTCTAGCTTTCCTTTCTTCCAGTCCTTGTAGATTTTGTGTGACAACATGTCCAGGAAACTCCTTCCTCATCCAGGCAGGTCTTCTATTATTCTTTCCTGCTTTCCTCTTTATGGGGATATTTTGCTCCTGGGCACAGAGAAGATGATCCTTGAATAGTGACCAGATGTCCTGGGCCCCTCTTCCCTCTAGGGCTTTGTCCTATGGTACTTTGGTCAGCAGATCCCCGAATCAAAGTATGCATGCCTAAAGTGCCGGGTTGTAAGCTTGGGATACGCCCTCCTAGTTGCCCTGAGGATCTTAAATTCTATTGCTTCATGGTCACTGCAGCCAAGGTTATCCCTAAGCCTCACATTGCTCACCAGCCCTTCTCTATTAGTGAGAACAATGTCCAGCATAGCACCTTTTCTTGTTGGTTCCTCTACCATTTGGAGGAGGAAGTTGTCATCTATGCAATCCAGGAACATCCTGGATTGTTGGTGCCTTGCTGTGTTGTTCCTCCAGAAGATGTCAGGGTGGTTGAAATTCCCCATGAGGACCAGGGCTTGTGAACATCAAGCCACTTCTATTTGCCAGTGGAGGGCCTCATCTGCTTGGCTCTGCTGGTCAGGTGGCCTGTAGCAGACCCCTACAGTAACATCTCCTTCCCCTGTCTTGCCTTTAATTTTAACCCATACACTCTCAACCAGCTCATCAACCTTCACCAGGTGGAGCTCCACTGATTCCAGCTGGTCACTGATATAGAGGACAACACCTCCTCCTCTCCCTCCCTGCCTGTCCTTCCTAAAGAGCTTGTACCTGTCTATCACTTCATTCCAGTCATGGGAATCTTCCCACCAAGTTTCAGTAATAGCCACTATGCCATAGCATCCTAGCAGCACAGTGGCCCTTCATCCTGCTGATTGCCCAAGCTGTGTGCATTTGCATAGAGGCACTTCAGCTAGGCTGGCCATGTGATGCTCTTAGGTGAATCCCCCTTGATTCCCTTGGGATGTCCCAGTGTTTCGTCCTTGGCTTGCCTCAGGGTAACAAGTTGAGAGCCCTTGCTAGCACTCCATCCCTCTGCCTCTGGTGAGCTGTCCCAATGTTTGTCACAGGCAAGCATGAGATTAACAACCCCTTCCCTTTTCAAATCTGGTTTAAAGCCCTATCATTGAGCTCTGCCAATTCCTACACTAGAATCCTTTTACCCCTCTGGGACAGGTGCATCCCATTAGTTGCTTGCAGTTCTGATGCCCTGTAAACTGTGCTGTGATAATAAAACCCAAAACCCTGACAATGACACCAATCCTGGAGCCATGAATTGTTATGGAGCCATAAATATTCCCTTGTCCATTGTCAATGTCAGAAGGATGGAGGAGAACAAGGCTTGAGCTCCTGATCCCTTTACCAGTTCTTCCAGGTTCCTGAGGTCTCTTTTAATTGATTGTGAGCCTCTCTCTGCTGCATCATCACTACCCACCTGAAAAAACAGAAGTGGATAATAGTCTGAAGGACTCACAAGGGTGGAAAGTTTACCTATGACATCCTTTACCCAGGCACCAGGGAGACAGCAGACCTCTCTATGAAGTGGATTTGGTCTGCATATTGGGCCCTCCGCTCCCCTCAGCAGAGAGTCACCTACCACAACGACCCTTCAGTTTTTATTTTCAGAGTCAGTTTTTATGGCTGACCTGAGGCGAATTGGCCTTGGTGGCACTTTGGGCCCTTGTGGCACTTTTGGTTTTTGTGAGCCCTTGTCTTTGCTCACAACCAGTTCTTCCTGCAGAGCCTTGTACCTGTTCTGCAAGGGCACTGTGGGTGGTATGCTTCTTAAAGGAGGATGTTTGCTCCATTTGTGTTATTTGTTTCATTGAGTAGCTGCCTGTTCCCATTGACCCTGCACATGTGAGTTACTACAGTTACTGCAGGAAGGCTGGGGGACTTGATGATTAGAGGATATTGAATCCTCTGCCCCACTAAAAGTCAACATTGTTCTATATTTGTAAAGATCAACTTGTGAAGGTTATCAGTTTCCCTCTCACTGTTCCTGATGCTCCTTATCCTACTCACCTCTTCCCTGAGCTCCATCACTTCATCCTGGAGCTATGCCAACCAAATGTGGAGGTCAAAAACCTGCTCACACTGTATACACCCATAGTCAGTGTTGCCCCCTGTTGCCTATGAAAGGTTGTGGCATTCCTCACAACCTCACAAGCCTGGATGCCAATATCCATTTTGGTGGATGCAGAGAGCATAGTCTTCTTCCTCTGAATAGCCACCATCATGCCTTCAGTAAAACTGAAACACCTTGTGTCCCGCCCACACGCCCTGCTTGTGCCAGCTACTGAGTGAAGGTCATCAGGAGCAGTCCACAGAGTTTTACCAAAGAGAAGACATGTTTGACCAACCTGATAGCCTTTTATGAGGACATAAATAGGTGGGTAGATGACGGTAGAGCAGGGGATGTGGTTTATCTTGATTTCAGTAAAGCATTTGGCGCTGTCTCCTACAGCATCCTTGGAGCTGAACTGAGGAAGCGTGGTCTGCATGATCAGGTAGTGAGGTGAATTGTAAAGTGGTTGAAGGAAAGAAGGCAGAGTTGTGGTCAATGGCAGAGAGTCTAATTGGAGGCCTTTATCTAGTGAAGTCCCTCAGAGGTCAGTATTGGGAGTAGTACTATTCAATATATTCATCAATGACATGGATGAAGGCACTGAGTGCACTGTCAGTAAGTTTGCTGACGGCACCAAACTGGGTGGAGTGGCTGACACACCAGAGGGTTGTGCTGCTATTCAGTAAGACTTGGACAGGCTGGAGAGCTGGGAGGGAGAAATTTAATGAAGTTCAACAAGGGCAAGTGTAGAGTCTTGCACCTGGGAAACAACCCCATGTATCTGTATAGGTTGGGAACTGACCTGTTGGACAGCAGCGAAGGGGAAAAGGACCCGGGGGTCTTAGTGGATGGAAGGTTGACCATGTGCCAGCAATGTGCTCTTGTGGACAGGAAGGACAGGGAACTCTTTGAAAGAGTCCAATGCAGAGCGACAGAATTGATTAAGGGAGTGGAAGATCTCCCTTATGAGAAGACACTGAGGGAGCTGGAACTCTTTTGCTTATAGAACGGAAGTCTTAAGGGATGACCTCAGTAGTATTTATAAATATGTAAAGGGTGAGTGCCAAGATGATGGAGCCAGTCTCTTCTTGGTGATGTCCAATGACAGGACAAGGGGCAATGGATGGAAGTTGAGGGACAGGAAGTTCCATTGAAATATGAGGAAAAGTTTTTTCACTGTGAGGATGATGGAACACTGTAAGAGGCTGACCAGGGGGGTTGTGGAGTCTCCCTCTCTGGAGATATTCAAAATCAGCATTGATGCATTTTGTGTGTGGTCTGGTATGGACGATCCTGCTCTGTCAGGAGAGTTGGACTAGATGATATTTCAAGGTCCTTTGTAACCCCTGACATTCTGTGATTCAGTGGTCCCTGGTTGATGCATAGAAGAAGAGGAAGACTTGGCTGAGAAGAATTACTATACAATCAGAAATAACAGACAGTAAAAAAAATAAATATAATGAGAGAGCACAGGTCTAAGTCTCTTAACAACATCAGAGTCTTGGAAAGCAAAGGCAAGTTCAAAACCTAACACAAGGAATTCAGAACAGACGACATGGTCTGAATGACAAAAATAATATGAGTGGGATGAACAGAACTAGTAGTGCTATATAAAATACATGTTGTCTCGGTCAGCCTAGTTCATGAGAAGGTAACTCAGAGAATTAACTCATTTTATGCTCCAGAATATGTAATTGTATTAAGCCACTCTTTTTAAGTGATCCTCAATTACTATGAGATTCAAATATTTTTCAAAACTATGATTAATATTTACATGATCCAGAGACCTAATGAAATCGAGTACTGTGTAAAAAGATACAGAGAAAAGAGACAACTGGAAGCAGTGTGCTTTAGAAAAGGTCAGGGCAGTAAAATAACTGTTGGCAGAAAATGCCTTCTGCCTTTGATATTAGAAGTATTTCATGCTATTTGTAGAGACAGCTGCAATATGGAGATGTTGGGTAAGACCTGTATTCTCAGTGAGCATGAAGTACTCAATGAGTACTTCTCATTCAATGGCAAAGAAGAAAGTTAAATATCTTTCTTAAATGCAATGAACATTTCTAATTCCTAGACATTAGCCATAGAGAAAAGACTAGTGAGGAAACACGAAGGTATAGTGATGTTTTCTCTCTCTTGATCAGTTTTAAATGCGTCCTTTCTAACTCTATACAGCTAGCTGATAATCAGATAGGATTTTGAACTTGATTTTGACAGATAGATGCAACTACATGGGGGCACTGAAGCAGACATAACATTCTCCAAATATTATTTGTATTCGCTTTAGAATACAAAGCAAGGAATTGGTGGGAAAAGCAATTTTAACAGTACAGTAAAAATTTACTTTATAAAATCATAGAATCAGTGAGGGTTGGAAGGGACCACAAGGATCATCTAGTTCCAACACCCCTGCCATGGACAGGGACACCTCACACTACATCAGGCTGGCCAGAGCCTCATCCAGCCTGGACTAAAACACCTCCAAGGATGGAGCCTCAACCACCTCCCTGGACAACCCATTCCAGGCTCTCACCACTCTCATGGGGAAGAACTTCTTTCTCACGTCCAGCCTGAATCTCCCCACTTCCAGATTTATTCCATTCCCCCTAGTCCGATCACTACCTGAAATCCTAAAAAGTCCCTTCCCAGCTTTCTTGTAGGCCCCCTCAAAATACTGGAAGGCCACAATAAGGACTCCTCGGAGCCTTCTTTTCTTCTGACTGAACAGCCCCAACTATTTCAGTCTGTCCTCATAGGAGAGGTGCTCCAGCCCTCTGGTCATCCTTGTGGACCTCCTCTGGACATGTTCCAGCACTTCCAGATCCCTCTTGTAATAGGGTCTCTAGAACTGGATGCAGTACTCCAGGTGGAGTCTCACCAGAGCTGAGTAGAGGGGGAGAATCACCTCTCTTGGCCTGCTGGCCACGCTTCTCTTGATGCAGCCCAGGATCTGGTTGGCTTTCTGGGCTGCAAGTGCACATTGACAGCTCATGTTGAGCTTCTCGTCCACCAGGACCCCCAAGTCCCTCTCCGCAGGGCTGGTTCCAGCCATTCCCTTCCCAGACTGTATTTCTGCTTGGGATTGCCTCAACCCAGGTGCAGGACCCTTGTTGTGGAGAGGGGGAATAAGGATGGAGGATGGTGATTATTAATTATGAATTATGAAAATGAGTTATGAAATTGTTATTATTGTTATTAATATTTGATTAATTACTTTATGTATATTGATTCAGATGCATGGTTGTAATAATATAGACCATAACTGATTTAGTATTTACAATTATACCCGGTTATAATATTTGCAGTCAATGCCTGATTAAGGGAATGAAAGGGGGCAGTTCCACCGCTTCTCCACTAGATGGAGACTCGACAAGGAAGTTGTGGCTGCTAGCTAGGTACAGAGCTATTTATAGTGTTGTCACAAGGCAGGTTAAGCTGGAAATATCACGCGCAGGCGCTTTGAATAGAACGTTACTAAATGTTATACATATGAAAGATACATGCAGCGAGACAAATTGCTGGATCACGCGGGCTTGCTGGGTATCTGCTTCTGCCCGAGGTTGGCCCTGTTCAGGCGGCGGATTTCTTTCTCCCTCCCGTCTTTTGGGGGGGCGAAGTTTGGCTTTCTCCTCCCGCAGTCTGTGGGAAGGGCAGTTTAACTTTTTCATCCTCCCGCGGTCTGCAGGGAGAGGCTGGCTCCCTGACCGGAGGATTAGCTTGGCAGAGCCAGTTCCATAGGCAAGGGGGGTGTGGTAACATGATGCTTCCCCCCCCTCAGCTCAGCTTGAGGTGTGCTGACTTCTTCTTCTCTGGGCGACTGCTTCCAATTAAATTATAATGGTACAGTTGTTGCCTTGACTTGGAGAGGCTAATCTTTTGCTCTCTCTTTTCCCTCGGGGAAACCCCGGGTGTTTCGCCCTGATACGGGCTGCGGAGCGGCTACAGGGGGCGGCTCCCTTTCACTCCCGCAAGTGGTGGGGTCACGCAAGATGTGTTTCTGCTTATATGGCTGCTTAATTAGCTTGCAGTGTTTCTGGACTGCCAGGCTTGGGCTAGTCCTTCCCCCTTTGGGTTACAGCTTACCCTCTTTGGGCGCTTCCCTCAGTCCCTTTCGACTGGGTCTACGGCGCCTTTGGCGACAGGATCATCCCTTGTGGGTCCTTGATGCACACTCTGTGGGCTGGCTTCCATGTTTGCAGAGGCTTCCAAGTAGGCTTGCATGTGGGACAGCTCAGCTTATGCAATCGCGAGTCGCATGATGAGTGAAAGCAAAAGGAGAGAGCAATGTGGCAACAAATGGAGCAACATTTATAGACACTCGAGGCTGGACTTAGCCAATGGGAACACTGGTCAACAATCTGCTTCCACCTATAGAAAAGGTGAAGCTTGAATTATGCCCATAGATGGCAAGAGCATAGGCATGCCATTGAGATGGGTGCCTACAGTTCTCTGCCTCTTGGGAGACAGGCTGGCGCCTGAGCCTTTTGTCTTCCCCTCCTGAAAGGAGGGTGGAATGGGGACTTCCCAGAACATGTTGGGACAAGTTAGCTGATATCTGGGGGCATAATTCTGGGCATGTGATGCCTTCACGACAACCCTACACTTGGTCTTGTTGAACCTCATGAGGTTGGCTTGTGCCCACCTCTCCAGCCTGTCAAGGTCCCTCTGGATGCCATCCCTTCCCTCCAGTGTTTCTGCTGCACCACACAGCTTGGTGTCATCAGCAAACTAGCTGAGGGTGCACTCAGTGCCACTGTTCATGTCACTGACAAAGATGTTGAACAAGACTGGTCCCAGGACTGATCCCTGAGGGACTCCACTTGTCACTGGCCTCCACTGGGACATGGACCCATTGACAGCCACTCTTTGGGTGTGGCCATCAAGTCAGTTCTTTATCCCTCTCATGGTCCACCCATCAAACCCATGTGTCACCAGTTTGGAGACCAGGATGTGGTGTGGGACAGTGTCGAAGGCTTTGCTCAGGTCCAGGTAAATGATATCAGTTGCTCGCCCTTCATCTATTAATGTTGTCACGTGTTCATAGAAGGCCACCAGGTCTGTCAGGCAAAATTTGCCCTTGGTAAAGCCATGCTGACTGCACCCAATCACCTTTTCACTATTCTTCTGTCTCAGTAGTGCCTCCAGGAGAATCTGCTCCATGATCTTACCAGGCACAGAGGTGAGTCTGACTGGCCTGTAGTTCCCTGGTTCTTCCTTCTTCCCCTTTTTGAAAATGGGAGTAATGTTTCCCCTTTTCCAGTCTGTGGGGACTTCCCCAGATTGCCATGACTTTTGAAATAAAACAGAGAGGGGTTTAGCAACCTCATCTGCCAGTTCTCTCAGTACTCAAGGTGTAGTCCCTCGGGTCCCATGGACATGAACACTTTCAGGCTATTCGGGTGATCACGAACCTGATCTTCACTTATGATGGGCAGTTCTTCCTTCTGGTTCTTGCCATTAGCTTCCATGACTATTCAAGGAGCATGGCTGGAGGCCCTTGCAGTGAAGAGTGAGGTAAAGAAGTCATTGAGAACCTCAGCCTTTTCCAGGTCACTTGTGACCATTTCACCTGTTTCCTTTCTGAGGGGGCCCACACCTTCTCGAGTCTTCTTTTTACCATTAATATACCTGTAGAAATTCTTAGTGTTCCCTTTAACCTCCCTGGCTAGATTCAATTCAAACTGTGCTTTGGCTTTCCTAACCAGGTCTCTTGCTGCTCAGGCAGCTTCCTTATATACCCCACATTCTAACTACCCTTTCCTTCACTCCTTGTAGAGTTTCCTTTTAAGTGTTAGCGTGTCCAGCATCTTCTTTCTCCTCCAGGCAGGCCTCCTAGCATTCTTCCCTGCTTTTCTCTTTGTTGGTATACATTGCTCCTGGACACAGAGCAGGTGGTCCTTGAATAGTGACCAGCTGTCCTGGGACCCTCTTCCCTCTAGGGCTTCGTCCCACGACACTTTGGCCAGCAGATCCCTGAAGTGATCAAAGTCTGCATGCCTGAAGTCTAGGGTTGTAAGCTTAGAATACGTCCTTCTGGTTGCCCTGAGGATCTTAAATTCAACTGCTTCATGGTCACTGCAGCCAAGGCTGTCTCTGAGCCTCACATTGGTTACCAGCCCTTCCCTATTGGTGAGGACAAGGTCTTGTTGGTTCCTCTACCACTTGGAGGAAGAAGTTGTCATCTATGCAATCCAGGAGCATCCTGGATTGCTGGTGCCTTGCTATGTTGTCCCTCCAGAAGATGTCAGGGTGGTTGAAATTCCCCATGAGGACCAGGGCTTGTGACCTGGAAGCTACTTCTGTTTGCCTGTGGAGGGCCTCATCTGCTTGGTTCTGTTGATCAGGTGGCCTGTAGCAGACCCCTACAGTAACATCTCCTTCCCCTGTCTTGCCTTTAATTTTAACCCACACACTCTCAACCAGGTCATCAACCTTGCCCAGGTGGACCTCCACTGATTCCAGCTGGTCATTGACAAATAGGACAACACCTCCTCCTCTCCCTCCCTGCCTATGTTTCATAACACACTTGTACCCATTTATCCTTACATTCCAGTCATGAGAATCATCCCACCAAGTTTCAGTAATAGCCACTATGTCATGGTATCCCAGCAGCACAGTGGCCCTTAATTCATCCTGTTTGTTGCTCAAGAGGCGTGCATTTGCATAGAGACATTTCAGCTGGGCTGGCCCTGTCCTCCTCTTGTGCCAGTTCCCCTTGATTTCCACAGAGTGTCCTGTTGCATCATTCGTGGCTTGCCTCAGAGCAGCAAGTTGAGAGCCCTTACTAGCTCTCCATCCCTCTGCTTCTGGTGAGCAGCCCCTCTGCTTTTCACTGGCCAGGAGAAAACTATTAACCTCTTCCCCCTTCAAATTTTGTTTAAAACCCTATCAATGAGCCCGGCCAATTCCTGCCCCAGATTCCTTTTCCCCCTCTGGGACAAGTGCATCCCATTAGCTGTTTGCAGCTCTGGTGCCTTATAAACCGAGCTGTGATTGTAGAACCCAAAGCCCTGTCGATGACACCAGTCCAGGAGCCATGAATTGACCTCTTGGCTCTTCCTAAATGTTCCCTCATCCATCACTGACATTAGAGGGATAGAGGAGAACACAACTTGAGCTCCTGATCCCTTTAGCAATTGCCCTAAGGTCCTGAAGTCTCTTTTAATTGATTGCGAACCTCTCATTGATACATCATCACTACCCACCTGAAAGACCAGGAGTGGGTAGTAGTCTGAAGGACTCACAAGGTTAGGAATTTTACCTACAATGTCCATTACCTGAGCACCAGGGAGGCAGCAGACCTCTCTGTGAAGTGGGTTTGGTCTGCATATTGGGCCTTCTGCTCCCTTCAGTAGCGAGTCTCTTATAACAATGACCCTATGAGGTTTCTATTCAGGATTAGTTTTGATGGCTGGCCTGAGGCAAACTCTCATTGGTGCAGCTTCTGACTTTCTTGAGTCCTCATCCTTACTAATGACCTGTTCCTCCTGCAAAGCCTCATACCTATTCTGTAAGTGCACTGTAGGCAGTGTGCTGCTTAAAGTAGCACGCTTGCTCCGTTTGCATTTGTTCCATCTGGCAGAGACCTGTTCCCATTGGCCCTGCTCATGTGGGTTACTGCATGGAGTCTGAGAGGCTGATGGGAGGGTATCAAACTCCCTGCTCCACTAAGAGTTACCCCCTGTTCTTGTTTTTTAGATGTTAGATTATGGAAATAGTCAATTTCACTTTCGCAGTCTCTTGTAATTCTTAGCCTTTCCACCTCTTCTTTTAGTTCGGCCACCATGTTCATCTGATCCCTGATCTGCTCACACCTAACACAGCTGTTGTCCCTGCCATCCTCCATATCCAGTGCCAGTCTCCAGCACTCACTGCAGCCACCTGCATGAAAATAAATATCTTTGTACAAGAAAGAGCAGGTTAGATTGTTATTCTGGAAAAAAAAATGGATATCCAAGAGACAACTCCTCATTTAAATAACAGTTTCCATCCCTCATGTTTCACTTTTTTTTTCTGCTTTTCAATGAATTTCATTCATGTCGGATGACCATAAACCACAGACAAGTGATGCTGGGGTTGGAAAACAAAGATAATATACTGTAGAATAAACACAAAATAACAGAATTTTAGGGGTTGAAGGAAGCATGAAAGATCACCTAGTCCAATACCCCTGCCAGAACAGGATCACCAAGAGAAGGTCATGCAACAACACATCCAGGCACGTTTTGAATGTCTCCAGGGACATTCAACAGAGACTCCACAACCACTCTGGGCAGTCTGTTCCAGTGCTCTGGGACTCTCACAGTGAATTTTTTTTCCTTTTGTTTACATTGAACCTCCTATGATCCAGGTTGCATCAATTGCCCCTTGTCCTGTCATGGGCTATCACTGAGAAGAGCCTGTCTCCATTCTTTCAACACTCCTTGTCTTAGTTTTAGGGAGCGAAACAGATGCTGTTCACCCCTTTGCAAAGGAGTAAAGAAAATACTCCACATCAGACTGTAAAGAATTAGAAGTTTAAATGGAAGCAGTATTCATAACTATGTAGAACAATACAAAAGTATATAAAATACACAAAGCTTCATAGTTCACCTCAGCCACAGTTCTCCAAAACCCCAGGCCTTAAATGCACCCCCCACCATGCTACTCTATCCCTCTACCATACAAAACCTGAGTGACACAGCTAAAATTCAGCTTGACAGCTACAGGCCCCAGCCAAGCTGCTCAAGGCCCCACTCCCTTGCATAGGAATGATAAGGGAGCTCACACATCAGAAGGGTGAGCTGGACAGCTTGTGCTGTTCCCTTATAAAGGCGAGATGCAGGCATTCTGGGAATGAAAGAACAAAACATTACACTTTCTGGTGTGCATCTTCCAGACTGTTTAGTCCTCCTGAAAGAATTCTCTATGGTTCATAGAGGCATCCAGCCTCAAACCATAACAGTTCCCTTTCATGTATTTATAAACATTAATGAAGTCACCCCTCCCTTCACTATCTTTGTGGCTCTGCACTGGACTCTTTCAAGTAATTCTCTGTCCTTCTTGAACTGAGGAGCCCGAACTGGACACAATATTCTAGATGCAACCACACCAGGGCAGCATAAAGAGGGAGGAGAAGCTTTCTCAACTTACTAGCCACACCCCTTCTAATACACCCCAGGATGCCATTGGCTTTCTTGCCACAAGGGCACATTGTTGCTACACTCATCTCTGACAGGTCAGTCCCCAGTCTACATGGGGTTGTTCTTCTACAGATGTAAGACTTGTCCTTGTATTTCATTAAATTTCTCCCTACCCAACTCTCCTAACCTGTCCAAATGGCACTACAAATGGCAGCACTGCATTCAGGTGTGTCAGCCACAAAAACAGCAAGTTTTGTGTCATCAGCAAACCTGTTGACTATGCACTCCATGCCCTCATCTAGATTGCTGGAAACATGAGCCAAACACATTTTCAAGAGATAGGAAGTGGGAAGTTTCTATATGACAATGCTAAATTTTGTTAATTTTTTGGGGTGTGTTTTACTGAGATGATTTTATATGGTATTTTGCTGTTGGAACATTGATGTGACTAACAGTTTACTCTTGGCTTCAGTTTGCTCCCTTTTGCAACTTGGAGAGAGACCTGGGGGTGTTGGTTGACTGCCTAAAGCAGTGGTGGAATCTCCCTGCAGATGTTTAAGCAGAATGTGGACCTGATGCTTAGGGACGTAATTGAGGATTGACCATAAACTGGGTTGAAGGTTAGACTGGATGACCTTTGAGGTCTCTTCCAACTTGATGTTTTCTGTGATTCTTTTGTCAAAACAGACACTTTCTTATCACAGGAAAAAAATGCAAACATCTGTAGTTCAAACGAATCATTGATGTAAGTCACATCCTTAATTTAACAGAACCCATAAAGTTTTGGTCTTCTATATCTAATGCATCAGCTCATGCTACATCTTTAAAATTATTTAAAATATTTTAATGCAGAATTGCATTATTTGCTTAGAATATCTAATCCAAAATTAAAAAAAATTAAACTAGCATTTTCTTCTCTTATTTGAATCATGTACTGTATGGCTGAATAGCAGGAAAAAAAATCAGTAATTATCTATTCTCCTTTAGGTCTTGGTCTGAAATCAAAGAGGTAGGAAAAGAAACATGAACTCAATTTGAGTCTCAGTGGAGCAATTTGACTTCTACAAATCTGCTGCACCTTGGCTCTTACTGAGAGCAGAACTAGCAGAACCAGTGGATATTTAGGTGATGTGTCTGAGTCACAACAGCTTGTAAGAACTACCGCAGATTACACATCACTTCTCAACAAGAACAATGACCTGAAGGTGGACTGGGTAGAAAAAATGGAAATTAGCCTTATACAAATGAAAAACTATCCTCAAATTGTTGTTCATTTTGTAGATCATGGGAAAATATATATGCTCAGATAGTTAAAACAATAATTTTGATTAAGCATATGCAATGGAAAAAATAATGGATTTCCTGGTTGCAGACAAATTTTAATCTGTTACTTTTTCTTGGTAAATATAGATTACTAACACTGTCTTCTGAGCAGCAATGGTTGCTGATAACTGGAATGTGTTGTTATCCTGACTGTGGGTTGTACCAGTGCTAGGAGCTAATGTGTTCTCAAAACAGCCCAGTATAAACACAGCAAGTACAGAATCAAAGCAATAATAAAAATTTGAACAGACCTTAAGTCCTATGATTATTACTGTGGTCTATTTTTTATCTGCTCTTTGGAAAGTGTTTCTCAAATATCCTTTGTTGAGAAGTACTGATAGTTATATTAGCTTCATATTTTCTCTCCTGGCAGTAGAATAAAAAAACCTGTTGGAGGATGAAGTATTTTAGGTATTTAAAGGCTTCAGGAGATGTTTTGTTTCAAGTGGGTGTAGAAGAGCAGAAGGATAACCATTTTAATCCTCAGAAATATAACCAGAAAACATTGATGTAACTTGATAATGTTATTATATCCGTAAAAGTACTGATAGGACCTCTGTAATGGAGAAGTACTTACCTGTAGTAAACAAATAGAAAAAAGCAGATAAATCAGCCTTTTATCTTGACTCACATCAGTTACTTCAGGGAAACAAAAATAGCAGACTACAGTCCAAGAAAGGAGAGAAGGGAGATAAACCAATCTCTTGAGATCTGTGCTGAATAACAAAAAAGCTCTGTGGTGGAAAGGGACCAACAGATACAGGAGCCCCGTGAAACTGAATAATGATAAGGACAAGTTCTGTACCAGGAAAGCAGAGCCCTGCAGGAGTGTAATCTAGGTAGGACCAGGGAGCAGCTCTGGGTCATAGCCATCAGCCATGGTGGGTAGCAATCTGAGCAGAGGCCACCCATGTACATAGGTAGCAACTAGAGCCAGTCAGGGTCAACTGGGGAGGCTGGTTAGGGTTAGGATTGGGCTGGTCACCGAACAAGTGACAGATGTTCTCTACCAGCTCCTATTCCTTATCAAAAGGAGGAGAAATGGAGTAAGGGAGAGAGACATAGCAATTGGAAAAGAAAACTAAAACTATTTTAATGAAAATAATAGTAATAAAAAGAAATGTACACAAGTATATACAAACAATTAGTCACCACCCCCACTGTTGCTGTGGCAGAACTCCCAGACTTGACTCAGTGGTAGGTGGGAACTGGATTCAGAAAGTCGTGGACCAGGACAAAAGGCAGAATGGACTGCGTCTTCCTCAGATGCAAGCCACTGAATCAGAGCGGGGGAAAAGGAAAAGAGCATGACCCTTGTGATCCTTCAGCTTTATACTGAATATGATGCATATGGAATACCTCACTGGTCAATTTAGGGTCACCTGAACTGTTCGTTCCTCTCTCCAGATGTGTCTTTTTACTCTACACCTTAATGCAGTACACAAGATTGTGTCGGTGTGAGCTGAAATTCCACCCCCACGGACAATAACCAGGCTAGCCCAGTCTGGAAGCAAATGAAGGCTGTATTTACAAGCAGAGTCTAAAATCTACAATGAAATGCAATGAATATGTACAAATATACAAAATTCACAGCATTTACAAATATATACAATCAACAGAAAAGCACAACCGATCTCCCTTTGCTTCCCCCCAAGGGGACCCTCCCAAAGGGGCCTCTCTCTCTCTCTCCCAGGAGCTTCCCCCCCCAGACCCCCCTGGACAGAGAAGCAGAGTTAGTTAAGCAGAAAGTTGTTAACTTAGCTGCCAAGGTCAGTGTGTGTTATCTTCAGCCAGAAGAGAAGAAGAAACAGCAGCCAGACAGCCCAGCAACTGCCCCCACTGCCGAACGCAGAATGTGCAGAATACCTACTTTGTTTTGGGTAATAGTTCTTAAACATTTCTATCTATCCAGTGGAAGTGTTTAGAACAATCAGTATTTTGCTTTCTTACACCCAATAGTGACTTATTCACATTCTTTCACTTTCTTTGTTCTGAACTTTGCAAGGAAAAATTAAAAAGACAGTTTCAAACCATTACAGTCCACCCCTTCTAAACAATTCCATTGGCTGCCACTATCATTTATCTAATCTAAAATAATGTCTACAACAATAGGTGAATAAAGACCATAGTCCATTCCGGCTATCTCAGATGTAGATGATTCAAAAGAGTCAAATCACAGGAAAAACAGCAAACAGCTTGTTTCCTCGCAGATGGAGAGAAGAAAGGAACAGGGACTCTCAGGTGACTCAGGGCTCTCAGGGTTCGTGCACCGTAGATCTCATGAACTCTCCTCTTGGGCGCGATGCTGTATCTGCGCAACACTGAATTTAACCTCTCTCAGCCAAAGTTAGATTTCTTTGTTGAATACACTGAATTTCACCATTTTCTTGCATCACCCAATAGGTGTGACCAGGACCTTCAGCAGAAACCACCCCTCGGACAGGTTTGGCCTCTCCTGAAGGAGAAAATACCCAAACAGTTTTCCCTAATAGATTCTTTTCTCTGATAACAGGAACTCTATCACCTTCCTCCTTTCGCAACAAATCTGATTGGACAGGTCCAGCTCGATTCACTGAACCTCTACTATTCACTAACCAGGTTGTTTGTGCTAAATGTTTCTCCCAGTTTTTCAAAGATCCACCCCCCATGGCTTCGAGAGTGGTTTTCAGCAAACCGTTGTAGCGTTCAATCTTCCCTGCAGCTGGTGCATAGTAGGGAATGTGGAATATCCACTCCATGCCGTGCTCTTTGGCCCAGTTTTTTACAAGATTGATCGTGAAATGAGTTCCATTGTCTGACTCAATCCTCTCTGGAGTTCCGTGTCTCCACAGGATTTGTCTCTCCAGGCCAAGAATGGTGTTACGTGCAGTTGCATGAGGAACTGGATAAGTTTCCAGCCATCCAGTGCTCGCCTCTACCATAGTCAGCACATACTGCTTACCAGATGGAGAACGAGGTAGAGTGATGTAGTCAATCTGCCAGGCTTCACCATACTTGTACTTGGACCATCGGTCACCATACCACAAGGGCTTGATCCGCTTTGCCTGCTTAATAGCAGCACAAATGTCACAGTCATGGATGACTTGTGTGATAGCATCCATGGAAATGTCAATGGATCTGTCACGAGCCCATCGGTAGGTTGCATCTCTGCCTTGATGTCCTGATTAATCATGGGCCCACCAAGCTAAGAACAGCTCACCTCGGTGTTTCCAGTCAAGATCAGGATCAGGATCAGAGTTTGTGTCCACCTGGGAAACTCTTGCAGCTAGATCTGCCTGATGGTTGTGTTGTTGTTCCTCTGTAGCTTTGCTCTTAGGAATGTGAGCATCGATGTGTTTCACTTTCACTGGGATTCTCTCAATGCGAGCAGCAATGTCTTGCCACAGATCTGCAGCCCAGATTGGCTTTCCTTTTCTCTGCCAGCCATTCTTCTTCCAGTCTTTCAGCCAACCCCACAAGGCATTGGCTACCATGCATGAGTCAGTGTAGAGATAAAGCTTTGGCCATCTCTCACGTTCAGCTACGTTAAGAGCTAGCTGGATAGCTTTTACCTCTGCAAATTGACTGGATTCTCCTTCTCCATCTCTCGCTTCTGCAACTCTGCGCGTTGGGCTCCACACTGCAGATTTCCATCTCCGCTTGTTCCCAACCAGACGACAGGAACCGTCTGTGAACAAAGCATATCTCTTCTCATCATCAGACAGATCACTGTAAGGAGGAGCTTCCTCAGCACGAGTTACTCTCTCCTCTGGAGGTTTTGCACAGCTTGTGCCTTCTGGCCAGTTTGTGATCACCTCCACCAAATCAGGCCTTTCGAGATTTCCCATTCGAGCTCTCTGTGTTATCAGAGCCATCCACTTAGACCAGGTAGCATCTGTTGCATGATGTGGTGAAGAACCTTTGCCTTTGAACATCCAATTCAGAACTGGCAATCTAGGAGCTAGAAGAAGTTGTGACTCAGTTCCAATCACTTCAGAAGCAGCTTTCACTCCTTCATAAGCAGCTAAAATCTCTTTCTCTGTTGGAGTGTAGTTTGCCTCTGAGCCTCTGTAGCCACGACCCCAGAAACCAAGAGGACGTCCTCGTGTCTCCCCTGGAGCTCTTTGCCATAAGCACCAGGTTGGACCATTGTCACTCGCGGCCGTGTACAGAATGTTCTTAATGTCTGGACCAGTTCGGACAGGTCCCAGACCCATCGCTTGGACTACCTCTCGCTTGATCTGGTCAAAGGCTGCTTGTTGCTCAGGACCCCACTAGAAACTGTTTCTCTTTCGAGTCACATCATAGAGAGGTTTCACAATCTGACTGTATCCAGGAATGTGCAGTCTCCAAAATCCCACTATGCCTAAGAAACGCAGAGTTTCTTTCTTGTTGATGGGATTTGCCATGGTGGAGACTCTGTTTATCACATCCATTGGGATGTGACGGCGACCATCTTGCCACTGCACTCCCAGAAACTGGATTTCTCTGGCAGGTCCTTTCACCTTGTCTTTGCTTGATAGCGAAACCAGCTTGCAAGAGAATGTCAATGATTTTGTTACCTTTCTCGAAGACTTCTTCAGCAGTCTCACCCCAGACAATGATGTCATCGATGAACTGAATGTGTTCTGGAGCTCTACCTTTCTCCAAAGCATCAAGGATCACTGCATGGCAGCTGGTTGAACTGTGAATCCACCCCTGGGGCAAACGATTGAATGTGTACTGAATGCCTCTCCAGGTGAAAGCAAACTGAGGCCTGCATTCCTCTGCTATGGGAATAGAGAAGAAAGCATTAGCAATGTCTATGGCAGCATACCATTTGGCCTGCTTGGATTCCAGCTCATATTGGAGTTCCATCATGTCTGGTACAGCTGCACTCATGGGTGGAGTTACTTCATTCAAGGCACGGAAATCAACTGTCAGACGCCACTCTCCATTCTGCTTTTGCACAGGCCAGATTGGACTGTTGAAAGGTGAATGAGTTTTGCTGATGACCTTCTGACTCTCCAGCTGACGAATCAAGTTTTGAATGGGCACCAAAGAGTCACGGTTGGTTCTGTATTGTCTGTGATGCACAGTTTGAGAAGCAACTGGCAGCTTTACATCCTCTATCTCATGTTGTCCCACAACTGCAGATTCATCTGAAAGCTCAGGTCTAATGGACAACTTCAATTTTCCTCCATCAATTTCTACAGTTGCTATTCCAAAAGCCCATTTGTAACCCTTAGGGTCTTTAAAACGCCCTTCTCTCAGAAAATCAATTCCCAAAATACAAGGTGCATTAGGACCTGTTACAATAGTATGTTTCTTCCACTGCTTCCCAGTTATGCTTATATCAACGTCTATCTTAAACAACTCTTGAGATCCACCAGTGACTCCCTGAATAGTTATAGATTCTCCCCCTTGATAATTTGATGGTATTATGGTGCACTGAGCTCCTGTGTCAACCAAGGCCCTGTACTTCTGAAATTTTGAAGCGCCAGGCCACTGGATGTACACATCCCAATAGATTCTGTTATCTCCATTATCCCTTACCTCCCCCTGGCGGAAGGCAGGGCACCCCTAATGGTGGGGATTACCTCCACATGTACAGCTGGCAGAATGTCCATCACCAGAATTAGGATCACTGTTGGAACTATCAGAGTTGTTTTGGGAAACTGAGGAGGCGACAGCTACCCTCCTGGTATTGCTACCTCGGGATCTGCCCCTCTGCAGCTCCCGTAACCTCTTGAAAAGATCAGAAGTTGGTTGACCATCCCATCTGTTCATGTTCTCACCAAACTGATCACGCAGAGTTATCCAGATGCTGCCACATGATTGCTTCTGCTGTCTGTTTTGGTTTGACCTATTCTGGAATGGCCTCCTTGGAGCACGTCTGTTTCTAACAGCTGAAACTTGTATCCATCTGGAGGAAGAGGAATCAGAATCATCCCCCTTCATCAAGTTGGATATGGAGGTTTTAAGTTTCTCCTTCATCTCTTTCATGCACTTCTCAATCTTTCCAGACAGAGTTTCAATGGCTGAAACCAAAGAAGTACGTGCAAGACTATCCTCCAACTGCCTCATTTGGTCAGTGAAATAGCCAACAGTGGGAAGCACTCCACCATAATTTCTTGCCACAATCCTGCTTGCCAGAATGGTAGCATAATTAGGAGGAGGAAGCTTAATGAGCTTTTTGGCAAGGCCTGTTCCAACAGGAATTTCATCAGGATTCAGAGTCTTATGATCTCCATACATTACTTTCTCTCACAGCAAACTCTCTCAGACGCTTGATTCCCTCAGCTCTTGTGGTCCAAGGCTTAGGGTTCCATGGTAAATCATCTCTGCTGGGGTACCTCAGCGAGACTGCCAGTAGGAGGCGTGCCCACAGAGAAACTTTACCAATGCACTTGCCTAGGTGCCTGTCTATGCCTGTATCCTTTGAGAGCATCCCCAACTGAGAGGCCGACTTGTCGCCTACCACCAATGCTGGGGCTCCCATATCAAAACACCTGGCTAGCCAAGACAGGACTGGCTCATTATCTCCTCTGATGTAATCCTTCCTCACATGTCTAATTTCCTGTCTGGGTGCATTAGCTGACTGTATGTCATCCTCATCATCATCATCATCATCCTGAGGTTGCTGTCCCCATAATCCTGTTGTAATCCTCCGTTGAATTTCCTTGAGTTCAGAGGCTCTGCCAGAAGTTGCTAATCTACCAGGGTCTACATCCTGACCTACATCTCCATCATCCATGTGGGGTCTCAAGAGGTCTACCAGAGTTTTAAGGCTAACCCTCTCTTCCTCACCAGAATGATCTTTCTTAACAGAGGGACCCTGAGTAGAAGGACCCTCATCTCCATCTGCACCATCTCCTGCAGCATCTACATCTCCTCCTGCAGCTCCTTTACACTTTCTGCTGACAGTGGCCACCAAATTTACTGGATTGGCTTTCACATTCACAGCAGAGTTGGAAGAGCAAGTAGCCTTATGTCTTTCTTGACACAGTGCTATCAGTAGCCACACGATTATTCCAAGAAGCAACAAAATTAAGATTAAGGCTAGCACAAGATATCTAGGGTACCACTGGTTCCAAAGACCCTCTGTAGTTGTAAGAGGAGTAACAAACTCATATGTGTCTGCTAGCACATCCATAGTTGAGTTACCATAGCTTCTTAGCCCAATAAGACCACAACAGAATTCACCAACATTCAGTAACTTGTTCTTAACCCAAAGAAACGACTTATATGCCACATATCTCACAATCTTGTCTATCATGCAGGAAACAGCCCATCTGTAGACAATCACACTGATAACAGAGGAAATAAAATTACTCAAAATCCAAAACAGCTTCATTTTGCTTCCTAATCTGAGCAGAAATAAATCAAACAAGCAATCGAGCCCCGAGTTGGACGCCAAAAATAAAAAGTGTGTCGGTGTGAGCTGAAATTCCCCCCCCACCAACAATAACCAGGCTAGCCCAGTCTGGAAGCAAATGAAAAGCTGTATTTACAAGCAGAGTCTAAAATCTACAATGAAATGCAATTAATATGTACAAATATACAAAAATTCACAACATTCACAAATATATACAATCAACAGAAAAGCACAACCAAGCTCCCTTTGCTTCCCCCCAAGGGGACCCTCCCAAAGGGGCCTCTCTCTCTCCAAAGAGCTTCCCTCCCAGACCCCCCTGGACAGAGAAGCACAGTTAGTTAAGCAGAAAGTTAACTTAGCTGCCAAGGTCAGTGTGTGTTATCTTCAGCCAGAAGAGAAGAAGAAACAGCAGCCAGACAGCCCAGCAACTGCCCCCACTGCCGAACGCAGAATGTGCAGAATGCCTACTTTGTTGTGGGTAATAGTTCTTAAACATTTCTATCTATCCAATGGAAGTGTTTAGAACAATCGTTATTTTGCTTTCTTACACCCAATAGTGACTTATTTACATTCTTTCACTTTCTTTGTTCTGAACTTTGCAAGGAAAAATTAAAAAGACAGTTTCAAGCCATCACAAAGATTTATCAGTAACCTTGGTCTGCATATCAGTCCTTGGTACTAACTAGAAACACAGAGCATTATCAGTACAAGAAGAAGATACTGTCTGAGAAAACATGCCAATAGTTTCAGCAAGTGAAGTTACTTAAAAGAGACTGAGCTGGAAAGTAGCATCACTGAACAGAATTATTTCCTGTTCTAACTCAAACCAGGACAGAGGCATAAGTCAGAGTGCCTTTAATCATCAGTTACTAGACCTCATTTGGACACTGTAGTTTTGAACCCCACACTTCAATAACATATAACACTATTTTCAAATAAGGTAGAATTCCATTTTTTCACTACTGAGGACAACAAGATACAGCTTTTGATGAACTGAATTCATAATGCTTATACAGTTAAATAACAATATATAGTCTATTCAAACTTTGCTCAATGAAGAAATAAGCTTTCTTGTTTATCTAGGGTTCTTTTTCAAGCTCTGGTTTTAAGAGAACAAGATATTCAACAATCAAGCAGCACTGTCTTGACCAAACATAATCCTTCTCTAAACCACAGACACATAACCGTAGGATATGGAAACCTGAAGATGTCATGTTTGTGTTTGTATGTGAATGTATATCTTAGCTTCCATTTCACACAAAATACTTTTATCCTTTCAAATGTGTGTTGATGTTTTCTCCTGAAAAACCTGTAGAGGTAAGAGAATAATTATAGATAACATTAAATAAATTAATTATGTATAAGATATTCTTTTCTATGCAAATATGAACTAATTCAGGGAAAACAGTATATAGAAGTCAGCAGTGAATTTTCTTATTTGATGATTCAGGTCTTCTCGGGTTTCTCAGGTAAATTTGGTCAAATCAGACAAAGTGCAGCGACAGATTTTTTTACCGCAGATTAGACACCTGAATGGACTCAAATAAATATTACAGATTTGTTGACTATATTTTTTTGATTCATCCAGCTTCCACTGCCAACCATGTATAATATAACAGTAGAAGGAAAGAAGGGAAAATATCGTTACATTTATAAACAGAAATTTAGGCATAGAAGATAAAATACAAATGGAAACTTCTGACAAACTTCTGTTTGAACCAGTAAGTCATCATGCCTTTACCTACTCCTACACTTACTGGATTACATGACAGCTATGAAATTGCCACAGTGTTTGCAATAGTTTGAAAAGAGAAATCAGTTAATGATCATCGAGCATATCACAAGTGATATGATTTATGATCAAATTTATAAGCTGGAAATCTGATAAAATATGAATATGATTTGTTAGATATCAACAATTATTTTTCCAAGCTAATTTGATCCAGGTTTGTTTGCCCAGTCAATGATAGGTTGATTACATACGATAGGGCACTAATGAACACTGGAATAACAGTCTAGAAAAATCAGAAACTTGGAATACAGAGGAAAAAAATGGAAACTCTTATAATGCGAGAACAAACAGCTATGCCACCTCGAGAGGCAGGACAGATCCCCTCAACCTTGCTGTGGAGTTAAGCTACAGAGAAACAGTCTGTGAACTTTAGAAATAACGAAGTAAATTAGTAAATTAGTTACGAAATGCTGAGCTTCTAGTTATCAACACTTTTGGCAAATGAAGTGTGCTGGTTTGAGGCCAGCCAGAACATCTCTTGCCCCGAAAGGGACAAAAGAATGACACATGCAAACGGATTGGAGAGTGATGGAAAAGTTTAAATGGAAAAGCAAATTGGTGAAGCTACAGAAAACTACAAACTACAAAGCACAGCGGAAAAGAACATCCTAAAGCATACAGAACCCCCTCACAGAATTCCCAAAAGCTTCCCAATCCTCCCTTCCTCCCACCTGAGGGTCTACCCAATCCCTCAGGGCTCTTCCTTCCCCCCCCCCCCTCCCCTACTGCTAGGCAAATCTCAGGCTGGCCAGGTCTGAGACTGCCCCCCCTCCATTCTCCTCCTGGCATTAGGCCTAGACAGGCCTAAGAGGCCTTGAGGATACTCCCCCGGCATTACCAATAAGAGAGGACATCTCCCATGGGAATGGAGAGGGAAGAAAGAGGAAGAGAATGACTCTGCAGATGGCTTTATAGGGCGCAGGATTTATGGGTAGAAATACGCCGTTTCCTGTGTCCACCCCTGTGGGTGGGCACCCAGGACACCAGAGGTGTATCTCATGTAGCAGTGGCAGGGGGCATCCAGCCTAAACTGCCACATGAAGAGATACACAGAGCTGCAAATTGTAGTCAAAATGGCAGGAATAATCCAAAGACAAATCCCAAACTGGAGGAAGTGAGGGAGAGAGAAAGAGAGCACACTGTTGTGGTGTGGCTAGGAAACACAACACGCTGCTGCTTAGGACAAAAGCAGATAATTACCCTGAAGACAGGCATAAAGTGGGTGCTTGTTGCAGTCTTGAATCCCACTAACGAACAGGTAGTGGGCTCTCAAATCATCCCCTATAAATTCCCCTTTTGAAAACTGAACGGCCCAATGGCAGATTACCTTTTCAAATATAGCCAATCAGTTCAAAGTGCTGTATGGCAGGCAAACTGTACACGCCTTCTCAACTAACCTCTGACACATGCAGTTATCTATGTGAAATGTGAGGCACGGGGTCCAGCTTCCACCCCTTCCAGGCAGCCTCAACGGTGCCCGCCTATTGGCTCCTCGACCTCAAACCTGGAATGCTGCAAAAGTGAGGGCGAAGAAAGGGCAGTGGCCAAACAGTTTAGCTGGTTCGTTAATGCCCCTTCCAAGACAAGAAGACATGTCTTTTACATTACTAGTAAAAGCTTTTATATTTTGTACTGGCTTAGCATTGCAGCTTGTGAGGACCTGGCTGTCCTGGCCTTGCCCCATATCTTGTTTTATTTTGCCTTAACATGTATCTGGAGGCCATTGCCAAATGTGTTGGAGACACAGCTCTAAGTACTGGACACAATCTGAATCTCCCAGGGAGACCCAGTGTGACCAGCAGCTTCCCTTATATTCTTAAATGTAGGAGGAAGTGATAGCATATCTTCCAGGCTTCAGCTGGGAAGCCATGAGAAAAAAAGCAGGTTGTGACGTAGAAACAAAGAAATAAGTTTCATTCTGTCTGGAACTGTGAGCAATTTGCAGCATGTATACACTAGTTATCCCAGTGAAAGTCTCAAGTGGCTGAACTGGTCATCCTATCCCCTGTCCTTCTTCAGGAAATCTGAACTTTTAGCCTTAAGGTGCAGAAACTCATTGAAAAGGTAAGCCCAACAACACAATCAAAGAGCAGAAAGTATGAAGTTTCTGTATGATGATGTTAATTGAATTATTAATCATATTTTTCTGTGTTACTAATTTTAAAGAGTATTGTGCTGTTGAAACATTAATCTGAATAAAAACATAGTCTTGTTAGTTTGTTATTATTATTCCCTTTTGTTCATGACAAGGGTTTGAGTGTAACAATAAATCATGATGTCCTGTACCTAAATATCACACAAAACATTATTTAGGCACAATTATGTTGATAGCTGTGCGTAAGGTACTGAGAATGACCAGCCACTATTTGCAAACGACTTGGCCAATTTTTTGACTCAAATGTTTACACAGAAATTAAGATTTTCTTCAGTAAAAGACTGTGAGACAAGTAGAGTATGCATATATAAACTTATTATTCTATTAAAAAGAAAAAAATCTACTGAAGTTTAGCAGAATCTGAAACCTATGTCTAAAGTAGAAATTAACTCCTTGTCTGGACTTGGAATCAAAAAGCCTTCACACCCTAGAAGTGAAAAATAAAGCATTTTACTATTCTGTAACCTTATTTCAAGTTTCCCTAGCTCCACTAAACTTATTACTGTGTTCATAAACCCTTGTCCACTAATACCATTAGTTACTATTAACATTGTTTGTACTTTAATTATATATGAAAAAGTTTCCCACTAAGCATTTGTCCTTGATAAGGAGAGTAATTTTACTTTCAGAATGTTCAGTAACCACTCGTGTCAGCGCAGTTAAAGGAAAGTCTTTCACTTTAACATCCCTAACACAAGAGAACACTAAACGTATCTCTTTCTTTAAGGGATAGAAAGTAAACTGTAGTAATAAACAAGAAAGCAATTTTAACTGTGCTGTTATCACAGGTACATAGCATACAAGGCCTATAGTAGTAAACTCTACAGTTCTGGGTGAAAGAATGACTGAGAAGTGGCACCTGCACAATTACTGGTTTTACACTTCTTAGGCTCACCATTACACCATACTTTACCTTATTTGGAAAGATGTCTTTTATTTTGTTTTTATTGTTCTCAAATTTTAACATGACAGCTGACAATTCATAAGTACTATCTATATCTTCAGCAGAATGCATACATGTGTCAGTGTGAGCTGAAATTCCCCCCCACACACCAACAACAACCAGGCTAGCTCAGTCTGGAAGCAAATGAAAGCTGTATTTACGAGCAGATCTACAATCTATGATGAAATGCACTGAATATGTACAAATATACAAAATTCACAACATTTACAAATATATACAATCAACAGAAAAGCACAATCAAGCTCCCTTTGCTTCCCCCCTGTGTCGGTGTGAGCTGAAATTCCCCCCCCCCACCGACAACAACCAGGCTAGCCCAGTCTGGAAGCAAATGAAGGCTGTATTTACAAGCAGAGTCTAAAATCTACAATGAAATGCAATTAATATGTACAAATATACAAAAATTCACAACATTCACAAATATATACAATCAACAGAAAAGCACAACCGATCTCCCTTTGCTTCCCCCCAAGGGGACCCTCCCAAAGGGGCCTCTCTCTCTCCAAAGAGCTTCCCTCCCAGACCCCCCTGGACAGAGAAGCAGAGTTAGTTAAGCAGAAAGTTAACTTAGCTGCCAAGGTCAGTGTGTTATCTTCAGCCAGAAGAGAAGAAGAAACAGCATCCAGACAGCCCAGCAACTGCCCCCACTGCAGAACGCAGAATGTGCAGAGTGCCTACTTTGTTTTGGGTAATAGTTCTTAAACATTTCTATCTATCCAATGGAAGTGTTTAGAACAATCGTTATTTTGCTTTCTTACACCCAATAGTGACTTATTTACATTCTTTCACTTTCTTTGTTCTGAACTTTGCAAAAGACAGTTTCAAACCACCACACCCCCAAAGGGGGCCTTTCCCAAAGGGGCCTCTCTCCCAGGGGCTCCCCCAGCCCCCCCTGGCAGAAAGCAGTGTTAGCTAAAGCAGAAAAGTTGTTAACTTAGCTCGCCAAGGTCAGTGTGTTATCTTCAGCCAGAAGAGAAGAAGAAACAGCAACCAGACACACCAGCAAGCTGCCCTGACTGCAGACTGATTCATTTTGAGTTGTAGTTCTTAAACATTTCTATCTATCCAATGGAAGTGTTTAGAACAATCATTATTTTGCTTTCTTACACCCAATAGTGATTTATTTACACTCTTTCACTTTCTCTGCTTGAACTTTGAGAAGAAAAATTAAAGAGACAGTTTCAAACCATCACAATACACCTTGAAAAAAGTAGGCATTTTGGTTATTTAGTATTATTCTAAATGACCTCCCGTTATGCATATTTACATCCTCTTTTCTCTTCTATCACTCCCCCCCACCTCTCCCCCTGTAATAAAAAAAGCTCATCTGACTTAACAAATTCTGATTGATGTTTTGAGTAATATTAAGGATGACCCCATTATGTGGATTTCTTTTCACTTTCTGTCTGGTAGAACAGAAAAGCCTGTGTAGAAAAGCCTGAGAGAGCTAACTTTAAAAATACATGATTTTTCATATTTTACCATCTCCAGATATAAGTCCACTACTTTCAAGCAGATATTTCATCGATAACTTAATCTGGAAACAAAATCCTTTAATTTCAATACAGCTTCTACTTCCCATTTGTTACAACATTTACAACCACAGAAATATTTTTTTCACATCTCTTCAGAGAAGTATAGCTTAAAATAAAAGACAGTGCTCCATAGACATAAAAGAATACTGATGATCTCTGGAATTTACCAATAATCTAGCTTATAAAAGTTTAGATCCCCCCATGAAGACAGTTAAATAATTTAAACACAAATCTGAGAATTTCCAATAAAGTGATTTAAATTGGAAAGATAGGTGACACGATCTGTAGTTTCCCATATGGGACATTCTGCATTCTGCAGCCAATTAGCCAGGTACTCACAGCTTGCTCCTTTGTCTAGTATCTTCCCAGGTTCTGTAACTATAATTCAAGCAGCTTGGAGAGGGCTAGGGGGCCTCTTTCCTCTCATGCATGGTTCATGGGCTGTAACAAGTGCACGTCTTCTGGGGTTCAGTTCTCTCAGGGCTTTTCCACCTTCTGCCTCCAGCGCAAGCCTCTCAGAGTGTTGGTTGCCTTGTTCCAGGTGCAAAGCCCAGGTGTGGTTTGCCTGCTAGGACAAGCTCTTCAGCTGCAACTCTGGCAGCATTTGGCTCTTGTTCCTTTCTTGGTGAGAACAAGGCCAATTGTCTACCATCTTGGATGTTTTAAACAATTAATGTCCATTGGTAGCAGAGAAACCTGATAGCTGAACCTATAGAATGGGGCATATCAAAACATGGCCAGCAGCACACACAGGTGTGTTACAAGGTTAATTACATGTGCTACATGTTTACCTGGTCCATCTGGACCCCAGGAAATGTCCAGGTTTGCATATTTACAGGTGCTTAGCCCATTGTCTGGGTTAGGGCATATTTTGGAGCTTCTCCCTTCAGGACAACCATATCACTGAACACCCCAGTTATATGACCTTTAAACACATCCAGGGATAATGACTCAACCACCTCCTTGGGCAGCCTGTTCCAATTCTTAACCACTCTTTCAGTAAAAAAACTTTTTCTAATGTCTAGTTTAAACCTACCCTGGTGCAGCTTGAGGCTGTTACTTCTTGTTCTTGTCACTTGTGCTGGTTTGAGGCCAGCCAGAACATCTCTTGCCCCGAAAGGGACAAAAGAATGACACATGCAAACGGATTGGAGAGTGGTGGAAAAAGTTAAAATGGAAAAACGAATTGGTGAAGCTACAGAGAACTACAAGCTACAAAGCATAGTGACAAAGAGTATCCCAAAGCATACAGAACCCCTCACAGAATTCCCAAAAGCTTCCCAGTCCTCCCTTCCTCCCACCTGAGGGTCTACCCAACCCCTCAGGGCTCTTCCTTCCCCCCCCTCCTACTGCTAGGCAAGTCTCAGGCTGGCCAGGTCTGAGACTGCCCCCCCTCCATTGTCCTCCTGGCATTAGGCCTAGACAGGCCTAAGAGGCCTTGAGGATACTCCCCCGGCATTACCCGATAAGAGAGGACATCTCCCATGGGAGCAGAGGGAAGAAAGAGGAAGAGAATGACTCTGCAGATGGCCTTATAGGGCGCAGGATTTATGGGTAGAAATACGCCATTTCCTGTGTCCACCCCTCTGGGTGGGCACCCAGGACACCAGAGGTGTATCTCATGTAGCAGTGGCAGGGGGCACCCAGCCTAAACTGCCACATCACTAATTACCCACAACAAGAGACCAGCACCTACCTCTATATATAACAATGCAAATATTAATGCAGTTTGGGTTTTTCTTTGTGAAAACAATTGAGTCTTTACCTATGGCTGCTTTGAGAAACACACTTTCAAATACTTGCAGAGTATAGAATGTGCTCCTGAAGGTGACTCAGGGACTTCTTAAAAAATGTGACAATGTCCTGACAACAGAAAAAACATTAATGAAATATTGAATCTGCTTGTTTCCGATCTGCCCTATCTTTTTACTTTAAACAATGAAACACTTATTCTTAGCTCTCTCACACTTGAATGTTTATAGAAACTCATGTCTGTGAGCCTTAATTCCAGTCAGAATTCATCTTGCAAGTCACTAAATATCTGAGTTGGTAAATAGTGGAAAACTTTAACAGACAAAACCTTCTGCATATCACACGTTTAAGAAAGTAATTTTGGTGTTTTATTTTGGTTTTGGTTTGGTTTGGTTTGGTTTTTTTATGAAGCTTATATCAATATGAAAGACAAAATCTTTCCCTTAAACCCTGCTTGAATCTTTTAATTCAGGAAAAGTGAATTTCAACAGAAGCTGTAAAATAAATTGAAGTATTAGAATATTCTGAATGATTTTTTATCTGGATGTTTTTTGAGTCCTTCAAAATAGTTTATGTATATGTATGTAGTATATGTAATAGTAACAACAAATATCATAAAACTATGAAGGATTCCTGTACAAGAATCAGAAATTTGATCTGTAAAGCTGAGTAAGATTCTTCAGTTGCCCTGTTGGAACCTGCAGTTTATTTAGAAACAGAAGAACTTCTGCAGAATGAAAAGTGACTTGCTGAAATATGAAATAATGTCTGTTCTTCTAAAATGTAGGAATCCTAATTGTAAATGGTGATGGAAGACTAGTCGCTGGGGATAAAGAGACGTTTTCACAACCCAGATTTAAACCACTCAACATCTTGAAGGTTACAGGAAATACTACTCATTTTACTACTGTATTCTTCCTTGAAAATTGATTAACTATTTTCCCCTCCAGTATACAGAAGTACATTTTAGGGTTCAACTTAGGAAAAGTTCTCTTTAACTTCTTTTCTGCCAGATTTTGAAACTCTAGATTAGTTTACAAATTTGTAGTTACTGGTGGAGCCAGTCTATAAGAATAAGAATACTGGGATTTTCTGACAAAAGGTCTTTATTATGTTTTAGACAGGTTTTAGATTTTAAGATCTTAAAAGTCTTAGAATATTAATGTGTCCCCTGAGGTTGTTGATGGTCCCACCCAGGATCTTGATTAGGCCACTTCTGATCTCCCGGTGGTCCCTCTTGGTTTTGTCTCTCCCAGCGTGCCTGATCAAATTTCTTTTCTCTGCGGTAAATAGAATACTCAAAATTGCTTGCACCTCTCTCCAGGTATATGTATTAGGACCCCAAAATTGATCCAGTCTCTCAGCTACACCTAAAGGGTCATCCAAAAAAGCACCCATCTCTTTCTTGAAATTACGCATGTCTGACGTATTAAGAGATACAGTCACAAATCCTATTCCTCCCTGGGCACCCCCAAAAAGCACCTCCCTAAGTGGATGTAATCCTACACTGTTTTCTCCTTGTTCAACCCTAGCCCTGTTTCTTGTTTGAGCAGGTGAGTGAGGAGGGGTCAGCTGAGGAGCTGTCAGATTTGGGGGACCTCGCCCCCTGCCCAGATAATAAGGAGGTGGTAGGTTATCCAAGGGTTCCCATCTTTCCTTTTCCCTATCTTTATCCTCTTCCTTGTCTTCATCCTTATCTTCAGATTTTAATGCTAATATTAGAAAGGCGGAAGGACATGAGGCCCTAACCCCAATAGCGGCATATTCACTCTCTTCCTGACTAAAAGGTTTTTTAGAGTTCATGTGAAAATTCAGTGCTTGACAAACCCAGTTCTCAAAAGATCCAAAAACAGGCCAATATACACATAATCTTAATGGTTCTTTTGGCCATACCTTCATACAGTAGTGGATCATCTTTTCCTTTGAGTTACCTTTTAACAGTCTGCATTCCCCCCAAAACTGTACCATCAAACCGAGTGGGCTTTCCGGGGGGATAAAGGGTAGAAGCTTTCCTCCTTCCTGTTCTAAAGATTTACTCTTCTTTTGTCCCATTTTCTTAATTACAATTATTAATTTGTCCTCTGGTTACCACAAATATTCACGCAAGTGAAAATCTCATTAATTCCCACCAGCAAATGCAATTTTGTAACTACTCATAAAACTCATGCAAGCAGAAGGATCCCAACCCCCGCCTGATGATATTCTTAAGTACCTAAACTTAAGCTTCAGTCTTTGACAGACCAGTAACCAAGGTTACCAAGGGTCACAACCCTCGTAAACGGCTCAGAAGCTGCAACTAAAAGATTCCGAAACCACGATCGCTTCGGAACTCAAGTGGGTAGTTGAAAACAAAAACAACCGCAGTAACCACCATCCCTTACCTGGGCGGAACACGATTTTGATTTTTACTCACCCTTGTCCGGGTCTTCGTGCACAAAGAATTACAAGGGGTAAAGTATTGCCAATTGAACAAAAGGGATTTCTTTGCTTGCTCTTATTCTGGTTCAGAAAGCACCGATTTTCCTATCCTCCGAAGCCACACTGAAGCCACCGGAATTTTCGGTGGCGGCCCCCTTCAAATGAGGCTGAAAGACAGAAAAATCAAAGCTTTCCTGGCCATGCACCAAATTGTCATAAATACGCTAGCCAAAAAATGTCTTTTAAAATTATATTGGGAATAAGGGCAAACAAAACAGCGCACTGGGCTGAGAAAAGAGATGAAAACACAGCAACAGCAATAGTTTTTTTCCTTGTTATATAGCTATCTCATTTATATAAACAGGCTTATGTTGAATAGAATGCAGGGATATAATAATGAGTTCTTAGAATGTTCTGGGGCGCTCAGGAGGAGGATGGGATCAAAGGATGAGGCAATCTTTCTCACAGAATGCTGAAAAGCCTCCCACTTTAAATATGCACCCTTCCCAAGGATTCTTATCTGAAATCCACAAATTCCAAGGCAGAGCCAGCTCCGTTTTTATCTTCTGTCTGTTTGGTTAGAAGTCAGTTCGAGCTTTTTGAAAACGGCTCCCACAATCTCCCCAAAACAAGCTCCTCGAACTCCACTCCCAACTCACCTCTTGACACAAATCACACACTCCCATGAATATTAGTAATAATATTCACAACAACTGTGATACTACACTCTTTTTTCCATTATTATATTTATTTATTTATAAGGAGGGAATTCTGCATTTCTAATGTTTGTGAGGCTATTATCGCCTGCCCCAGTAACGAGATAGAAAGTCAGTCTTGAACTCCACCACAGCTCTGTTCTGCCCAGCCATGAGTCCCACAGGCTTTGTCCTGTCCCAGTTTCCAGGGAAGAGCCTGGTTACCCAGACTGGGGATGTCCCAAGCCTACCCCACTCCTAGCTGGATACAATGGGATGGGTTGTGGCTGGCCAGCATCCACTGTGCCACCCCAACTCCCAGGAGGCCCCCTCTGTTTCCAGGCTGTGGCACTGTGAGACGTCTATAGGTTTATCACCTTTCATTGCCTTTACTAAGGAACTGTCTTCTGCTTTATAACAGCTTTCCTACTTAAGTCCAAGAATGTTTTGTTGTTGTTGTTATTTGGTTTAGTTTGGGGTTTTTTTGTGTTTGTTTTCTGTAACATCTTCAATGAAAATTCCTCTGATCATCTTTAATACTATGTCAATACAAGTAAAAGATTCGAAAAAAACAATTTTCCTTCATAAAATATTTTAAATGTAAGCCATGTAAACAAGATACACTGACTCAAGTTGAGTAGTGTGTATAGTGCATACATAAGAAGAGTATAACATAAGCTGGACAAACAGCAAATATTTTATTAACATGTTCAATCTGGTAGTCAAAAAATGTCTTATTAGAAGACATGATTTTAAATCAGCAAAAATTACCTGAGAATCGAGGTACTGCCATTTACAGTAAAATGTGTAACTGGAAATATCTCTAGTCAGAATTTAGTTCTGAATTAGTGAATAATTTTGCTTAAAATCAATATATTCCTTGAGAAAGAGCTTTAATTTCTAATTATATTTCATAATATAAGTAGATTAAGGACTTATGCCGTGTTTATGTATACAAATTCTCAGCAATTGCATGTGTTATTGTTATTGGTACAGATGAAAGTAGAAGCAAGATCTTTTACTCAGCAAAGGCACATAGATAAAGTCGTCATCAAATTACTTTCTAAAAAAGTAGTACTTTAAAGTTTTGTTTGTAATAGTTTAATTGTTCTTGACAATGCACAACTTCTCTCTATAAATAATTTAAAGAAAAAGATTTTAAGGAAAGAAATTCAGATTCAAGAAACTATCATTTGTGTCTGAACACTGCTATGAGTACATTGTATATTTTGCATTAGTCAAAGAACAGATCACTTTAATCAACTGCATCAACTGAGGGCAAATTCTAAAAGGAAACACAAAGTAAGTCAATGAGCAAAAAGTTAGAAAATGTATGCATCATATCAAATGTTTAAAAATATATTACTATATGTGAATTTTAATGTATGAGTATTTATGTGTCATATTTCATGTTTCATATATATGAGGTTTTGTACAAGACATTGAATTGATGTGTGTAAGAAGACCTACTAACATGGCTTTTATTGTAACACAGAACATGAAGAATAAGTGACAAAGTTTGTACATGGAAAAGAATGGAGTAATTTGACATGTTCTGGATAAACAAACCAGTTCACAGCCCTTTGGAAGACTATGGAAATTTATCCACTTATTTTAATAAATTTCCTAATTTTTGATGAACAAATTGAGAATTTTCTTGTGCACTTGTTTCACTGAGTAGAGCAGTCATCATGTTTTTCAGCAATGAAGCATATGAAATCCAAAGTGAATAAAATGACTTGGGTATTACTTATACATTTTTCTATGGACTCTTAGGAAGTGGTAGAGTCTGTTGGATGGCATCTCCTTTGACCTTCAAGTAACTGCAGTACAGCTGAGGTTGATGATTATGGAGCAAAAGGTTCTTCTAAACTTAAATGTAACAATAAATCACATAGGAATAGGCATAGTAAACCAAATCTGTGGTTCATTGAATCCATTATCTTGTCTCAGTGACCTGTAATAGTGGTTTGAGAGAAGGATTAGCAAGATGTAACATTTATTTCTCAGAAGTACAGACTGTAAAAGCAGGCTTTTATTCTGTCCTCTTCAAAATATTCTCCCTGGCATTTTCAGAGACTGAATAAAGTGCCTGGCGTAGGTACAAAATCTGTAAAATCGCATTGGACTTTATTTATACATTGCAATTAAGGTGTAATTAAGCTGCTTTCAGTCAAATGTTAATGCTGAGCTGGATCTTTGTAGCTGAGAATACCTTGTGGATATATATATATATATTTTTTTACTGTTAATTTAATTTCAGAACAGTTAAGAAGAGAAGATGTTATGGTTGAGACAGGAGGTTGGGAGTTAAAATTCTGCTTTTTGATGCTATGAATGTTTCTTACATAACTGGGCAAAGCACAGTCTCAGTGCTTTTCTGAAATGAACGAGGCTAAAATTTAATCTTATTAAGTCAATTCACATAATACAGTTTTTTAACAAATTTAAAATATCTGGAGGTATGTGTTTTAACGATAGAAACTACTTTTCTCATTGCACAGCCAGTAAAACCACAAGAAGAAATGTGGCGACTTTTCCACAAGCAGCTATGAACAGATTACTTTTTCTAGTTTCAATTTGAAAATCTTCAGTATCAATGTAGGTGGCAGAGTCAGAAGCAGAGTTTGGTTCCCAAAACCCAGGGAACATTTGGTAGGTTGAAAGCATCCGAGAACCATTGTGAGGTTCCAAGTTGACCTGTCATTCTCATTTCACATAATCGCAGAATCACAGGATCACAGAAGGGTAGGGATTCAAAGAACCTCTGGAGATCATCTAGTCCAACCACCCCTGCCAAAGCAGATTCACTTAGGGCAGGCCAAACAAGAACATCCAGGCAGGTTTTGAAAGAGGCACTCCACAACCTCTCTGGAAAGCCTGATCCAGTGCTCTGCCACCTTCACAGTAAAGAAGATTTTCCTCATGTTGAGGTGGAGCTTCTTCTGTTTCAGTTTGTATTTATTACTCCTCATCTTATCACTGCTTATCACTGAAAAGAGACTGACCCCATATCCTTGACACCCACTCCAAAGGTATTTGCAAACATTGATCAGATCCCCTCTTAGCCTTTGTCTTCTCCAGGCTAAACATTCACAGATCTCTCAGCCTTTCTTCATAAGAGAGGTGTTCTATTCCCTTAATCGTTCTTATTTCTCTCAATTGAACTCTCTCCAGCAGTACCCTGTCTCTCTTGAAGTGGGTAGACCAGAACTGGACACAATATTCCATGTGCGGGCTCACTAGGGCAGAGTAGAGGCGTTCAAACTGCCAGTCACACTCTTCTTAACGTACCCCAGCATACCACTGGTACTTTTGGCCACAAGCATGCATTACTCTCTCATGGGGAACTTACTCCACCAGGACTCCAAGGTCCTTTTTTGTGGAAATGTCTTCCATGAGATCATCCCCTAATTTGTACTGGTGTATGGGGTTATTAGTACCCAGGTTTAGGACACTACATATCTTTTTTGAACTTCATTAGGTTCCCTTTCCCCCAACTCTCTATTCTGTCCAGATCTCACTGAATTACAATATCATGGCACATTAGAGGTTGGAAGGGACCTCAAGAGATCATCAAGTCCAACTCCAGCACAGTCCTCTGACTTGTCAAGCACTTCTCCCAATTTTGTATTAACAGCAAACTTGATGATGGTATACTCCAGCCCCTCATCCAGGTCATTGATGGAGATGTTGAACAAGACTGTCCTCAATACTGACCTCTGGGCAATACCACTAGCTACAAGACTCCAGCTGGACTCTACACCACCGATCACAACCCTCTGAGCTATATTTTCTAGAGTCTTTTCAATCCATGTCATGGTCCACTCATCTAACCTGTACATCTTAGTCTTACCTAAGAAGATGTTATGGGAGATGGTGTCAAAAACTTTGCTGAAGTCAAGGTAGACAGCATTCACCCTTCCTCATCTACTCATTTAGTCTCCCCATCACAGAAGGCTATCGGATTAGTAAAGCACGATCTTCTCTTGGTGAATCCGTGCTGACTACTCCTGATAGCCTTCCTTTGTTTCGTGTGCTTAGAGATGACCCCCAGAAGGAGCTGCTTCATCAGCTCTCCAGACATGGAGGTAAGGCTGACTGGCCTGTAGTTTCCTTGGTCCTCTTTTTTTGAAGATTGGAGTGACACTGACTTTCCTCCAGTCCTCAGGCATCTCCCCTGTTCTCCATGATTAAAAAATGGAGAGTGGCACAGCAACATCATCAGTCAGCTCTCTCAGCACTTCAAGGCCCATGGATTTGTGGCTGTTTTTTTTGCCCAAATGATCTCTAACCCAGTCCACACCGACCAAGGGTGAGTCTTCTCTCTTACTTCCAGGGACTTGTATTCCTGAGCGCTGGACTTAGCAGTAAAGACTGAAGCAAAGAAGATATACAGTAACTGCCTTCTCTGCATCCTCTGTCACCAGGGCTCCTTTTCCATTCAGCAGTGGGACTAAATTTTTTCCTATTCTTCCTTTCACTACTGATATATTTGAAAAAGGTCTTCTTGTTCTCTTTTAATTCCTTTGCTAGATTAATTCTAACAGGGCCTGGCCTTCCTTGTTGCATCTCTCATTCAACGATAACATTGCTGTAATTATCCCAAGTGACTTGTCCCTTTTTCCACGTACTACAAGCTTCTTTCCTCCATACCAATTTTTCCAGTAGTGCCTTCCTTATCCATGTAAGCCTCCTGCTTCTTCTATTTCACTTTTTACTTGAATGAATGCACTAGCTTTGGGCTTGGAAGAAGTGGTGGTTGAATATTAACAGAAGAAGTGGTGCTTGAATATTAACCATCTCTCCTGTGCCTTTCTTACTTCTTGAGTTGTAGTCCATAGGAATCCTTCAAGTAGGCCTCTGAAGAGGATGAAGATAGCCCTCCTGAATTTGAGGGTTACAGTTCTGCTTGTTGCCTTGGCGCTTCCTTGTATGATACTGAAATTCACCATCTCATGGTCACTACAGCCGTGATTGGCCAGACCTGCATTTTTTTTTTTTTTAAATACAAAGTCCAGCAGCACAAGTCTTGTTGTTGGATTTCTAACCACCTGCATCACAAAGTTATCATCAATGCACTGCAGGAACCTTCTGGACTGTGTGTGCCTCATTTTGTGTTTCTCACTGTTTCCAGCAAATATCAGTGTGATTGAAGTCACCCATGAACACCAGGGCATGTGATCTTGAGGCTATTTCTCACTGTTTGTAGAAGGCCTCATCAACTTCCTCTTTCTGGTCTGGTAGTCTGTACTAAACACCCACAACTGTATTGCCTAAATTAGCCTGCCTCTTAATACTTACCCATAACCTTTCAACTTGTTCTTCATCCAATCCTAGGCAAGCTTGACACATTCTAGTTGCTGTCACATAAAGAGCAACTCCAACACCTTCCTTGCTGCTGTTTTCTCTAAAAAGTACATACTTATCCATGACAACCTTCCATTCATGTGAGCCATCCCACCATGTTTCCACGACTGTAGTAAGACCATGGCACTATGACTGCTCTCAGATCTCTAGTTCTTCTTTTTTATTTCCCATGATGCATGTATTAGTATACTGGCATTTTAAAGACCTAATTGAGGAAGAAGGAACTTACACTGTTATTTCTTACAGTATTACTGCACCTTGAGGTTTTCTATTTATGTTAGTGATGGGAAAACCATCTATAGTGGGAAAATTGTCTTTGATCTGCAGACTGTATCCGATAGAATACAACTCTATTTGAGATTCCGTGGATATGACTGATAAACAAGACCCTATTATTGTTTAAACATATGTAGCATAACTGAATTAGTTTGGGGTTAAATTAATGAGGTAAGAATTATAAAAATACAGTTATTTTTATTTTTCCAAAACCCCTGCCCCAAAACTATGTATAAAACTGATAAAAAATTTATTTACAGGTTCTATTTGTTCACTAATACTTCCAGGATGCTTACAGCAATTTAGTACAATTTGGAAAATTCAGAGAATGGAAAAGGCTAAGCCAAAAATAGCTTCACCCCACTTATAAACCAAAGGCCAGCCAGGAAACTACTAGGAAAGTATGGGATGCTGATTTTTACTCATGAGATCGGAGTGGGAATTTGAAGATGGTCCCTAGCTTTCTCTCATGTTGACAGGCTCCATAAATTACTAGTTTTGTAATCCAATTTGGTGGGTGACGTGGCTCAAATCCAAGAGGGTGGGACCCACCAGAAATGAAAAGTGTCCGTAGACACGGCTGCCACGAGGTAAACTTGTGCAATGCAAGGAAAAGCCTCAGGATTGGTCCCAAGCGGGCAGGATCACAGCAGGCAGGCAGGTCCAGGAAGAAGCCAGTCGAGTGCCATTTCCTCCAAGGTAGCCACAAATGCAGGGCGAGATGAGTAGAGTCCAAAATGAGTGCCCAAAATGGCAGAGCTGAAAATGAGCGGGCTCCCAGAAAGTGGGTGAGAGAAGCAGAAAATGAGAGCCCTCGACTGCTTTCTGCTCACCCTATTTAAGATATTTCTAGACAATTGTCCCAGCCAAAATGTGAAGTACCTCCCTTATCACATTTCCCTTATACAATAGGCTGTCCTCACGGCAGAGTAAGGCCATTTAGCATTGTCATTCTATTCAAACCTCCACTGATAGATAATGAGGGAGGGGGAGGTTTTTGGAACACTCTGCAACAGTAACCACTGAAGGTTAAAGCATAACTAAAATCTAAGGACTAGGGCAAGAAAGTAGCAAAATGGATATCTGCCCAGGCTGTGAAACTGGGCTGTGTGCCAGTGAAACCACAAAGGATATTATTGGGTGGGGAAAGGCCACTTGGTAGGTGATAAAGAGGAAGTTGCAACCTTGGGGGTCCAAGACAACCAATTTCAACAACAAAAGCCCAAATGCAGTGGTGCTTTTTAATTACATGATTAAGGGGTGCCATTTTCCTGCATCCTAGCATGTATGGGCCCTATGTGACAGGATGCATGAGGTATATAATTGACCTGGAGCTCTGACACAGTGCGGTAACCAATTTTGACCAATGTTGTCATCATGAGGATGCTTGCTAACTGTTGGTGCCTTGCTGTCGCAGAGTCTGGACTATGCTCCACTGTGTGCTACCATATCTAGTGGAGATGATGGCATGTGTGTAAGTATTATGCTTTTGTTTTGCTAATTAACAAATCACTTTTGCTATTACAGAATAGCTAATAAATTACTTCTAAAATATATAATAGCGTATGTAGTTTTCCATTGTGTCTTGTACTTTATGACGTTAACTGTAACACTATTCCATGACATAACACAATTTTCTGACAGTGAATGATTTGCCTGGCATTGCACAAGCAAAACTCTTGAAGAAATACTTACAGCAGATGAGTGTGGTGATTAGGGATGGAGGATGATGGTTATTAATTATGAAGTATGAATGATGAAAATTCTTGTTTATTAATTATTAAATTATTAATTACTGACTAGTCATCTTATATATATTGATTTGAATGCACGGTTGTAAAAATATAGTCCATAGCTGGTTCAGTATATACAATTTTACCCAATTATAATATTTACAGAGTAAATTTCTAATTAAGGGAATGAAAGGTGCTGTTCTGCCTCTTGTCCACTAGATGGAGACTCAAAAAGATGCTTTGCGGCTGCACCTATGCACAGAGATATTTGTAACGTTATCACAAGGCAAGTTAATCTGGAATTACCACACAACTTGGTGCAGGCACTTTGAATAGAGTGTTACTGAATGTTGCACACACGAAAAGATACATTCTGTCCTTTCTTTGTAGCAAGGCAAGTTGCTGGGTTATGCTGGCTACTCGCTGCTGCCAATCTGTTGGCTGTCTGCCTGGGGCTGGTCCATCCTGGCGGTGCCCTTCTTTCTCCTCCCACCTCTGCGGGTGGGGTAATGTTTTCTTTCTCCTCCCACAGGAGAGGTGAGGCTTGCTTTCTTCTCCTGCAGGAGGAGCGACTTTCCTTTCTCCTCCCACAGCTGCAGAGGGGCAAGGCTTTCTGCCGATCATCGGTTTCCCTTAGCAGAGCTGGTCCGGGGAGTGGTCCTACGCGACGAGATGACAGTTCCTGGTAGGTGGGGTCGGCCATCTCCGATCCCGGAGATGGGTTCGGGGAAGGGGTGTGGTGAAGCGGCACTTCCCCCTTGGCTCAAAGTGAGCTGAATATGCTGAATCTCTCGTTGATTGCTCCCATTAAGGCGACATGCTGTTTTTGGCTTGATCTCAAAGGAGAGGATATCTTTCTTTCTCTTTTTCTCTTGGGAAATCCTGGGTTGCTTTAACCTGATGACACAGGGTTGTGGAGCGGTGACAGTGGGTGGCTCCTCTTATCTCCCAGAAATGGCTGGGGTCACGCAGAATGTGTTGCTGCTTGATTAACTGCTTATGGCTTGCAGCAGTTCTGGACTACCAGGCTTGGGCTAGTCCCTCCCTGTCTGGGCTAAAGCTTACCCTCTCTGGGTTTTCCTCAGTCCTCTCAACTGGGCTTACAATGCCAGCTTCCTGTAGCTCAGCGAAGGGATCATTCTATGCTGGTTCCTCGAGCAGCTCGGGAAGCTGGCTTCCTTCTCTATTGCAGAGGCTTCTAGTATGCTTGCATGTGGGAGTGAGAAGACTTAGGGGTTGAGAGCTTCCATAGCTCGACCAAAGTGAGAGAAAGCAAAAGGAGAGAGCAAAGTGGCAAACAAGTGGAGTAGTACTTATAGGTTTCTCGAAGGCTGAATCTGGCCAGTGGGCACACTTGTCAACAAAATGGTTCGACCTATAGAAAGGGTGAAGCTAGAATTATGCCTTTAGATGGCAAAAGCATAAGCATGCCATGCGATGGGTGCATGCAGTTGTTTACCCCTTAGGAGACAGATTGGCACCTGAACCTTTTTTCTCCTCTCCTGAAAGGAGGGTGGAAAGTGGGGGGCTTACCAAAACATGTTTGGACAAGTTTGCTGGTATTTGGGGGTATAATTCTGAGCATATGGTGCCTTCACCACAATAAGTTTACTGAATTTCCTACATTTTAATTATCTTTTTTTTTTTTTTAATTGAGTGTCATATTACCTTTTCTATTTCCACTGTCATTTTATTGGTAAATTAAAAAGAAAGGAAAAAAAGATAGGCAACACATTGTTGGTCTCAAACTCTTCCAAGGTTTAACTTTGTAACAAGGCTATGCAATTGTTGCTTCTGTTTCACTGAAAATATGACAATAGCTATAACTGTGAGGAACTGGAGGTGACAACATGCTCTATCATCTTCCGTTAAAAAAAAAAAAAAAAGCCTATTACCAAGCGTTCAAGTGTCAACATCCCTGAAATTGTTAGTTTAATTTTTGTACAGATCACTGGTGACTATTTTTCAGTACTTGGTGCTGAATTCCATGTATTGCCAATTTTCCTTATGTCTTGTGTCACAAACTCCAGTCTTCTGGACTAGAGATACATAAGTCATCATCTACCACCAAACAGTGAGAAATACTTAACAGGAGGGTTTGTTTGGTTTGGTTGGGGTTTTGTTAGCTTTTTGTTTGTTTTGTTTGCTCGTTTGCTTATTTTTGGTTTTGTTTTGTGGTTTCCTTTTTTTCTCATGTCATGGATTGTCTGGTGTTACTCATACTATGCTGCAGTCATGCCAGATTCATAAAAATTAATGCTATCTGGAGCAAAGTATTATGGGTCTTGAAGTTCAGATTGCAATATGGGAGGATTCCTGTTCCTGTTGCTGTTTCTGGGTTCCAAATTCTTGGGTTTTGGCTTTTTCCTGCGGGCATGGTGGTGGAATGGGTGGGAGTCAGGTAGCTGCTGCTTTTGGTTTTCTGTTTTATGCTGTTTTTTCCCTTGTATTCCACTATGCTTCTTCTGCAGATAGGCTAAGCTAATGTAGTAATGAATTGCACTATTAGATTAATTAGACTATTAGTTAAGGATCACAGGATTACAGGATGTTAGGGGTTGGAAAGGACCTCTGGAGATCTTCAAGTCCAACCCTGCTGCCAGAGCAGGAACACAGAATCTAGCACAGGTTGCACAGGAATACATCCAGATGGGTCATGAAAGTCTCCAGAGAAGGAGTCTCCACAATCTGTCTGGGGAGCCTTCTTTACCATTACAGTAAAGATGTTTTATCTCATGTTGAGTTGGAACTTCCTGTGTTGTAGTTTCTACCTATTGTGCCCTTTGCCCTATCACAGGGTGCAAGTGAGAATAGGCTGTCCCTTCCTTCTTGACACCCATATTTTTATATACGTTTATTAAATCTCCCCTCCAGACTAAAAAGCTCCATGTCTCTCAGCCTTTCCTCATAAGGCACATGCTCCAATCCCTTAATCATCCTTGTAGCCCTCCGTTGGACTCTCTCAAGTGGATCCCTGTCCCTCTTGAACTGGGGAGCCCAGAATTGGATACCGTATTCCAGGTAGGGCCTCACTAGGGCAGAGTAGAGGGGGAGGAGAACCTCCCTCGGTCTACTGGACACACTCTTCTTGATGCACCCCAGGATACCATTGACCTTCTTGGCCACAAGGGCACATTGTTGTCCCATGGATAACTTCTTGTCCACCAGGACTTTCAGGTCTTTCTCTATGGCGCTCCTTTCTAGCAGATCACCTCCTAACCTGTACTGGTGCAGTTTATTATTCCTTCCCAGGTGCAGGACTCTGCATTTATCCTTGTTGAAAATCATTAGGTTCCTCTTTGCCCAGCTCTCCAGTCTGTCCAAATCTTGCTGAATGGCTGCACAGACTTCTGGTATAGCAGCCACTCCTCGCAGTTTTGTATCATCATCAAACTTGCTGAGCAAACACTCTGTCACTCTGTCCCCTCATCAGTGTCACTGATGAAGATGTTGAACAGGACTACACTCAGCACTGATCCCTGGGCTACTCCACTAGTTAGAGGTCTCCAGCTGGACTGCACACAGTTGATCACCATTCTTTGTACTCTACTGTATAACCAGTTCCTAATCATTCTCACTGTCTGTTCATCTATCCCACACTTCCTGGGCCTGCTGACAAGGATGTTATGGGAGACAGTGTCAAAAGCCTTACTAAGGTCAAGGTAGACTTTATCCACTGTTTTCCCTGCATCTACCCATTCAGTTACAACATCATAGAAGGCTGTCAGATCAGTCAAACATGATTTCCTCTTGGTAAATCTATGTTGGCTATTCTTGATCATCTTCTTCTCTTCCAAGTGCCTAGAGATAACCTCCAGAATGAGCTGCTCCATCATTTTTCCAGGGATGGAGGTGAGGCTCACTGGTCTATAGTTTCCTGAAAACTCTTTCTTACTCTTCTGTTCAAGGGAACATACCTATCTTGGGATTGGAGGAAGTGGCATTTAAAAATAGACTAACTTTCTTGGATTCCCTTACCCTCCAGTGTCTTAGCCCATGGTATTCCTGCAAATAGATCTTTGAAGAGTAAAAAGTTAGCTGTGTGGAAGTCCAGGGCTGTAATCCTGCTTATAGCCCTGCTTCTACCTTGTATAATATTAAACTTCACCATGTCATGATCACTGTTGCCAAGGTTTTGCCCAACCTTAATGTCACATTCCAGTCCTTCTTTATTAGTTAATATAAGGTCCAGCTCTTCTCCTTGTTGTTTCCTCCACTACTTGCATGCATCAAGAAGTTATCATTGATACACTGCAAGAGTCTTTTGGACTGAATATGCCTAACTTTATGGGTTTCCCAAAAAATATCAGAATGACTGAAGTCACCCATGATTACCAAGGAGAATGTCCTTGAGGCTACCTCCAGCTGACTGTTGAAGGCCTCATCAACATCTTCTTCTTGGTCTGGTGCCCTATAGTAGGCACCTACAAGAGTTTCATCCCCTTATTCATGTCTCTTAATTCTTACCCACAAACTTTCAATCTATTCTACCTCCCCAGGATAGAACTCAATACATTTCTGTTGCTGTGACAGATAGAGAGCAACATCATCACCTTGCCTTGTTGGTCTGTCTTTTCCAAATAGTACATAGCCATCCATGACAACGTTCAAGTCATGGGAGCTGTCCTACCAAGTTTCAGTGATCTAATTAACACAGATGCTGGTGCCACCAACAGAATTTTGGGTGTTTTGATCTTGGGGAACTTTCTATGGCACCAGGTCTGCTAGCAACCAATGGAGTATATCTATCACAAAGGGGGAGAAAGAACCTAGCACGTGAGAATAGCCTATCCCACAGAGGGAAAGGGTTTTAGGAAGGGAGTTGGCAGGGCTCGTTGACTGGGCTTTAAACTAGAGTTGAAGGGGGAAGGAGTTGAAACCAGTCTCTCCAGACAGGAGTCTGAGAGTGGTAATTGGGAGTCAGGGGTGAAACCAGCAACCCAACTGAAGTGCATGTACACTAATGCACACAATATGGGTAACAAACAACAGGAGCTAGAAGCCTTGGTACAACAGGAAAACTATGATGTAGTTGCCATCACAGAAATGTGGTGGAATAACTCATATGACTGGAGCGCAGTAATTGATGGCTACAGGCTCCTCAAGAGAGACAGGAGAGGAAGAAAGGGTGGAGGATTGGCCCCATACATTAGGGACAGTCTAAACACCACGGAACTAGAGATTAAGGATAATTGGGTCAAGTGCCTGTGGGTTAGAATTAGAAGGAAGGCCAACAAGGCTGACATCCTGGTTGGAATCTGTTTTAGACCACCCAACCAGGATGAGGAGGTTGATGAATTATTCTATGAGCAGTTGGAGGCTGTTTCAAGATCACCAGCCTTTGTCCTTATGGGCTACTTTACCCTGACAGATATCTCCTGGGAGCTTAACACAGCAGAGAGAAGGCAGTCAAGAAGGTTCTTGGAGTGTATGGAGGATAGATTCTTATCACAACTGCTGTGAGTCTACCAGGAGTAAAGTTTTGCTTGACCTTCTTTTTACAAATAGAGAAAGGCTGGTGGATGATGGGGAGGGACTTTTTAGGATATCAGGTAGTGATAGGACTAGGGGGAATGGAATAAAGCTGGAAGTGAAGAAGAAGTTCTTCACCATGTGTGCTGGGGCTGAGAAGAAGTTCTTCACCATCCTGGATGGGGCTGAGAAGAACCCAGCCCCAGGTGGACAAAAGAAATTTAATCTGGGGAGGGCTTGGCCCCTCCCCTGCTGGGAGAAGGTGGTCCCCTGACTCAGAGGTGGTCTATTCCACTTCCCCTTCCTGTCCAGCAAGCCTATAAAAGGGGCAGATATGTTGCTGCTCTCCCCTTTTTTTCCTGCCTCGTCTGCTTGAGAGGACTTCCTGCTGCTGTTGCTGTCACTGTCTCCTGCACCAGACCACGTGGCTGGGGCCCTCTCTCTCTCTCTCAACTGAATCCACCAACATCCAGGGGAACACAAGGCCATCCAGGCTTGGTTTTATATATTTTTTCCCACTTACCCTCATCCCTCACCTCTGTGAACCCCCCTGTTACTGCTATATATATATATATATGTAAAAAACAATATTTTTTTTCCTTTCCCTTTTGTGAAAAAAGAAAAAAAAATTTACTCCTCCTACTTCCAAACTGACTTCAGAATATTTCTTTCACAATTTTTTTTTCCCCCCTACCCTTTTTTTTTTTTTTTCCTTTCTTCTCTCTCTCCACCCTGCTGAGGAAAAAGGGAGAGGGGCAGGGGGAGGAATTTATATCTATTATCATTTGAGCTCCTAAACTCAAAGCTCAAACTACCACACCATGAGAGTGGTGAGAGCCTGGAATCGGCTCTCCAGGGAGGTGGTTGAGGCCCCATCCCTGGAGGTGTTTAAGGCCAGGCTTGATGAGGCTCTGGCCAGCCTGATCTAGTGTGAGGTGTCCCTGCCCATGGCGGGAGGGTTGGAACTAGATGATCCTTGTGGTCCCTTCCAACCCTGACTGATTTTATGATTCTATGTGGTAGTCAAAGGCTGCCTGGGGACCAGTGACCATGAAATAACAGAGTTTGCAGTATGCAGCCAAGCTAAGAGGGACATAAAAAAAACTCCACTTTGAACTTCTGGAGGGTGGACTTCATATTACTTAAGGAACCAACTCAGAAGGTACCTTGGGAAACAGCCCTTTAAAACAAAGGGTGCCAGGATGGCTGGACCTACTTCAAGAAAGAAATCTTGAAGGCTCAGGAACAGGCTGTCCCAATGTGCAAGAAGATAAGCCATTGGGGTAAATGGCCAGCCTGGATTCACAATGAGCTTCTGAATGAATTAAGGGGGAAAAAAGGGTATATCACCTTTGGAAAAAAGGGGAGTTAACTCAGGAAATATTTAAGAATGTTGCTAGGTCATGTAGGAAAAAAATTAGAGGCAAAAGCCCATTTAGGACTTAACATGGCCACTGCTGTGAAGGACAATAAAAAATCTTTTTGTAACTATATTAATGGCAAAAGGAGCAGCAAGGACAGTCTCCACTCCCTAGTGGACATGGAGGGGAATACAGTAACAAAAGACGAAGAAAAGACAGAGGTACTTAATGCCTTCTTTGCCTCAATTTTCAATAGTAGGATAGGATGTTGTGACTGTCTTTAATTTTTCTTCACAAAGTTCAACTAGAGAAAGTGAAAGAATATAAATAGATCACTATTGGGTGTAAGAAAGCAAAATAATGATTATTCTAAACACTTCCATTGGAGAGATAGAAATGTTTAAGAATCTCTACTCAAAACAAGGTTGAGGAGTTGGGCAATCTCAGCTTTCTGGGCTTCTGCCTGGCTGCTTCTTAGTTTGTGGCTGAAGATAACATTTCCATTGGAGAGAGAGAAATGTTTAAGAATCTCTACTCAAAACAAGGTTGGGGAGTTGGGCAGTGTCAGCTTGCTCAGCTTCTGTCTCCCGCCTTCTTTTCTGGCTGAAGATAACACACTGACCTTAACAAGCTAAGTCTAACAGCCTCTCTGCTTCTTGACTCTCTGCCTTCTGCCAAGAGGGTCTGGGGGGATTCCTTCTGCTTGGGGAGGAGGCCACTTGAGGAAAGGCCCCTTGTGGGAAGCAAAAGGGGCTTGGTTGTGCTTTTCTGTTAATTGTACATATGTCTAAATGTTGTGAATAGTGTATATTTGTACATATTGATTTCATTTCATCATAGATTGTAGTTTTGCTTGTAAATATAACTTTCATTTGCTTCCAGACTGAGCTAGCCTGGTTATTGTCAGTGTGGGATGGGGATTTCAGCTCTTACACTGCTACAGTTTTCTTCCAGACAACTGGCCTTCTGAGCTGGCAGATGGAAATAGGGAACGGTATAGTACCCCTGTAACACAGGAGGAAGAAGTTAGAGACCTGCTGAGCCACTTAGATCCCCACAAGTCTATGGGACCGGATGGGGTCCATCCTAGAGTAATGAGAGAGCTGGCAGATGAGCTTGCCATGTGATTTTCCATCATTTTTCAACAGTCCTGGCTCATTGGTGATGTCCCAGATGACTGGAAGCTGGCCCATCCACAAGAAGAATGGGTAAGAGGAGCCAGGGAACTACAGGCCTGTCAGCCTGACCTCAGTGCCAGGCAAGACTATGGAATAGGTCATCTTGAGTGCAATCACACAGCACCTACATGATGGCCGAGGGATCAGGACCAGCTAGCATGGATTTAGGAGGGGCAGGTCCTGCCTGACCAACGTGGTCTCCTTTTATGACCAGGTGACCCACCTGGTAGATGTGGGGAAGGCTATGGATGTAGTCTACCTGGACTTCAGCAAGGCCTTTGACACTGTCCCCCACAGCGAAGCCCTGGCCAAGCTGTCAGCCTATGTCTTGGACAAGTGCACTTTGCACTGGGTTTATTACTGGCTGGAGGGCAGGGCCCAAAGAGCAGTGGTGAATGGTGCCACTTCCACCTGGCAGCCAATCACTAGTGGTGTCCCCCAGGGATCAGTGCTGGGCCCCATCCTATTCAATATCTTTATTGATGATCTGGACAAGGGGATTGAGACCATCACCAGTAAATTTGCAGATGACACCAAACTTGGAGCAGGTGTTGATCTGTTAGGGGTTTAGAGGGCTGTTCAGAGGGCCCTTCACAGGCTGGCCAGATGGGCAGAGTCCAATGGCATGAAATTCAACACATCTAAGTTCCAGGTTCCACACATTGGCCACAACAACCCCATGCAGCACTACAGGCTGGGGACAGAGTGGCTGGAGAGCAGCCAGGCATGAAAGGACATGGGGGTACTGGTTGACAGTAAGCTGAACATGAGCCAGCAGTGTGCCCAGATAGCCAAGAAGGCTAATGGCATCCTGGCCTGGATCAGGAATGATGTGGCCAGCAGGACTAGGGAAGTCGTTCTGCCCCTATACTCAACACTGGTTAAGGCCACACCTTGAGTACTGTGTCCAGTTCTGGGCCCGTCAGTTTAAGAAAGATGTTGAGTTGTTTGAACCTGTCCAGACAAGGACAACAAAGCTGGTGAGAGGTCTGGAGCACAAGCCCTATGAGGAGAGGCTAAGGAGAGTGGGGTTGTTTAGCCTGGAGAAGAGGAGGCTCAGGGTAGACCTTATTGCTGTCTACAACTGCGTGAAAGGAGGTTGTAGCCAGGTGGGGGTTGGTCTCTTCTCCCAGGCATCCAGTGACAGAACAAGAAGACACAGTCTCAAGCTGCACCAGGGAAGGTTTAGGCTGGATGTTAGGAAGAAATTCTTCACAGAAAGAGTAATTGCCCATTGGAATGCCCAGGGAGGAGGTGGAGTCATCGTCCCTAGAGGTGCTTAAAATAAGACTGGATGAGGAACTTAGTGCCAAGTTTGAGTTGATTGGATGGTGTTGGGTGGTAGGTTGGACTAGATAATCTCAAAGGGCTCTTCCAGCCTGGTTTATTCTATGATTCTGTGATAAAATTATATCATATTTATGCAACCTAATACAGATCTCCTACTCCTGCTTATGGCCCATACTCCATGCGTTGGTATACAAGCATTTCAGGGAGGGATTTAAGTTTTCGCTCTTTTTATTTATACATTTCCTGTTAATTCTGTGGTTACTAACCTTTTAGTGAGTATAATAAAATATATATTTATATTCTACGTTTAATATTTCTGGTGGTGGTATCTTCAGACACTGACGTAGCTTATTTATAAAGTATACTTACAGGTTCTGTTATTCAATTGTGGGTAATACATTCCACATATGAAGTCAATTAAACAATTTAAGCATAAATCTGAGAATTTTCAATATAGCGATTTAAATTAAAAAGAAAGGTGTCACAATCTGCAGTTTCCCACAAGGGGCATTCTGTATCTGGGTATCCATGACTTGCTCTTTTGTCCCTTATCTTCCCAGGTTCTGTAACTATAAATCAAGTTGTCTACCTTGCTCCAGGTGTAAGGCCCAGGTGTGATTTTCCTTGCTAGAACAAACTCTTCAGATTCAACTCTGGCAGCATTTGGCTCCTGTAGCTTTCTCAGTGAGAACAAGGCCAATTGCCTACCATCTCGGCTGGTGTAAATACTGTCTAAAGACAATTAATGCCCATTGGTAACAGAGAAACCTCATAGATGAACCTCTAGAATGAGGTGCATCCAAACATGGCCAGGGGCACATGTACTTAACAGGTGTGTTACAAGGTTAATTACATGTGCTACACGTTTACCTGGATCATCTGGACCCCAGGAAATGTCCAGGTTTGCATATTCACAAGTGATTAGTCCATTGTCTGGGTTAGGGCATGTTTTGGGGCTTGTCCCTTCAGAACAGTGAAACTTGTGTTTTTGTTGTCACTTACACCACCATTATCCACCTCAAGTGGGATGGCAGATTGAAGGCCAGCTCTTCTCTAGTGTAGTGGGTTAAACATTCCCCAATATTAAATGTGTCAGACCAGCTCAGTTGGAAGCAAATGAAAGCTGTATTTACAGGCAAAACAACAATATGCAATGAAATGCAATGAATATGTAAAATATATACACTATTTACTATATTTACAGGTATTTACAATTAGCAAACAGCTCAAGGACCCCCTGGTCAAGGACCAGGGGAGCTGCAACAGCCTTTCCGTCCCTCCCTGCCTCCCTCTTACCCCCTGTACACAAAGGGACAAGAGAAAGAGTACAGAGATATTAGAATTTAGCCAAAACAATGCAGCCAAGGTCCAGCAGAAGCAAGTTAGCATCTCTCAGTCCAAGGACAGTGAGAAGACAGAGAGATTGTTTTGGTACAATTAATTTAATTCTTTTATCTTTCCAATGGGATTGTGTAGAACTATCATCATTTTCCTTTTTACATCCAATAGTGATTTACATTCTGCCATTTTCTGTTCAAGATCTGTGAAAAAATTTAAAGGCACAACCTAAATCTACCACAATCCCCCCCGTCTAAACAATTCTGTTGTCTGCTAATACTATCCATCTAATCTAAAACAATATCTAAAATAACAAGTAAATAAATTTCATGGTCTATATTTTCAGATCATCTTCTTTTCCGGCTATCTCAGATGTAGATGATTTAAACATTCAGAAAATAGGAAATATGAAAACAGTTTGTCTCTTTGCTGACAACAGGAAGGAAAGGAACAGGGACTCTCAGGTGACTCAGGCCTCTCAGGGTTCGTGCACCGAAGATTCCTCATGGATTCTTTCTTTGGGTGTAATGTTGTATCTGTACTATACACTCTGAATTTAAACTCTCTCAGCTAAAGTTACATTTCTTTGTGGAATATACTGAATTTCGCCATTCTCTTGCATTACCCAGTGTGCCCAGGACCTTCAGCAGAAACCAAACCTCAAATAGGTTTGGCTTCTCCTGAAGGAGAAAATACCCAACTACTTTTCCCCAGCTGATTCTTTTCTCTAATAACAGGAAATTTATTATCTTCAATCTTTCATAACAAATTTCATTGTGTATGTCCAGCTCAATTTACTGAACCTTTACTATTTACCAACCTGTTTGCTTGTGCTAAATGTTTCTCGCAGTTTTTCGAAGATCCACTTTCCATGGCATCCAGAGTGGTTTTCAGCAAACCGCTGAAATGTTCAACTTTTCCTGAAGCTGGTGCATAGTACGGAATGTGTTATATCCACTTGATGCCATGCCCTTTGTCACCATCTTTTACAAGATTGTTTTTGAAATGAGTTCCATTGTCTGACTCGATTCTCTCTGGAGTACCGTGTTTCCACAGGATTTGTCTTTCCAGACCAAGAATGGTGTTACATGCAGTTGCATGAGGAACTGGGTAAGTTTCCAACCATCCAGTGCCTGCCTCTACCATAGTCAGCACATATTGTTTACCAGGCTTGATTTGCTTTGCCTGCATAATAGCAACACAAATGTCAGTCATTTATGACTTCTGTAACAGCATCCATGGAAATGTCATCTGACCTGTCACAAGCCTACTGGTAGGTTGCATCTCTGCCTTGATGTCCGCATGAATTGTTAGCCCACCGAGCTAGAAAGAGTTCACTTTGGTGTTTCCAGTCAAGACCTAGACCACAGTTTGTATCTACTTGGAAAACTTTTGCAGCTAGATCTGCCTGACGGTTGTGGTGTTGTTTCTCAGTAGCTTTGCTCTTAGGTATGTGAGCATCAATGTGTCTCACTTTCACTGGAATTATCTCAATGTGAGCAGCAATGTTTTGCCACAGATCAACAGCTCAAACAGGCTTCCTTTTCCTCTGCAAACCATTCTTTTTCCAGTCCTTTAGCCAACTCCACAGAGTGTTGCCTACCATTCATGAATCAATGTAGAGATAAAGCTTTGGCCATCTCTCATGTTAGGCTACGTCCAAAGCTAGCTAGACAGCTTTTACCTCTGCAAACTGGCTGGACTCACCTTCTCCACCTTTTGCCTCTGTAATTCTACATGTAGGACTCCACACTGCAGACTTCCATCTCCACTTGTTTCCAACAATACAAGCCGTTTGTGAACAAAGCTTTCTTTTCATCATCAGAAAGACCACTGTAAGGAGGAGCTTCCTCATCACGAGTTACTCTCTTCTCTGGAGGTTTTGTACAGTCAAGGCCTTCTGGACAGTTTGTGATCACATCCACCAGACAGGGCCTTTCAAGATTTCCCATTTGAGCTCTCTGTGTTATCAAAGCCATCCACTTAGACCACGTAGCATCTGTTGCATGATGTGGTGAAGAACCTTTACCTTGGAACATCCACTTGAAAACTGGTAATGTGGGAGGTAGAAAAAGTTGTGACTCAGTTCCCATTACTTCAGAAGCAGCGTTTACTCCTTCATAAGAAGCTAGAATCTCTTTCTCTGTTGGAGTATAATTTGACTCTGGTCTTTGTAGCCACAACTCCAGAAACCAAGTGAGGATGTCCTCATGTCCCACCTGGAGCTCTTTGCCATAAGCACCAGGTTGAACCATTGTCACTGGCAGCAGTACACAGAATATTCTTAATGTCTGGACCAGTTCGAACAGGTCTCAAACCCCTTGCATCGACTATGTCTCGTTTTATCTGGTCAAAGGCTGCTTGTTGCTCAGGACCCCACGGGAAACTGCTTCTCTTCCGAGTCACATCATAAAGAGGTCTCACAATCTGAGTATATCCAGGAATGTGGAGTCTCCAAAATCCCACTATACCTAAGAAACATAAGGGTTCTTTCTTATTATTGGATTTGCTGTGGTAGAGACTCTGTTTATCACATCCACTGGCATGTGATGGTGACACCACACTTCCAGAAACTGGATTTCTCTGGCAGGTCCTTTCATGGTGTCTCCTCCATCAATTTCCATAGTTGCTATTCCAAAAGCCCATTTGTAACCCTTAGAGTCTTTGAAACACCCTTCTCTCAGAAAGTCAATTCCCAAAATACAAGGTGCATTTGGTCCTGTTAAAATACTGTGTTTCTTCCACTCTTTCCAAGTTAAACTTATATGAACCTGTAACTTAGTCAACTCTTGAGATCCACCAGTGATTCCCAAAATAGTTATCGTCTCTGACCCTTGATAATTTGATGGTATTATGGTGCACTGAGCTCCTGTGTCAGCCAAGGCCCTGTACTTCTGAAATTTTGAAGCACCAGGCCACTGGATGTACACATCCGAAAAGATTCTGTTATCTCCATTATCCCTTACCTCCCCCTGGCAGAAAGCAGGGCACCCTTAATTGTGGGGATTACATCCACATGTACAGTTGACACAGCACCTAGTGTTAGTGCTACAATCACTGTTGGAGCTATTAGAGTTGTTCTTGGAACCTGAGGATTCTTCCTTCTGCTATTGTTATCTTGGGTTCTGCCACTCTGCAGCTCTTGTAATTTCTTGAAAAGACCAGAAGTTGGTTGACCATCCCACCTGTTCATGTTTTCACCAAACTGGTCATGCAGGGTTATCCAAATACTCCCATGTGACTGCTGCTATTGTCTTTTTTGGATGGGTCAGTTTGAAATGGCCTTCCAGGAGGATGTCTGTTTCTGACTGCTGAAACTTGTATTCATTTGCAGGAAGAAGAAGTGAGATCATCCCCCTTTGCCAGTTTGGGCATGGAGGTCTTAAATTCCTCCTTCAGCTCTTTCACGCAATTCTCAATCTTTCCAGACAGCATTTCAATGGCTGAGACCAAAGAAACATATGCGAGACTATCCTCCAATTGCCTCATTTGGTCAGTAAAATAGCCAACAGTAGGAGGCGCTTCACCATGATTCCTTGCCACAATTCTGCTTGCCAGAATAGTAGCATAATTAGGAGAAACAAGTTTAATGAGTTAATGGCAAAACTTGTTCCCACAGGAATGTCCTATGAGGACAGAATGAAAGAGTTGGGGCTGTTCAGTCTGGAGAAGAGAAGGCTCCGAGGTGACCTTATTGTGGCCTTTCAATATCTGAAGGGGGCCTACAGGAAAGCTGGGGAGGGACTTTTTAGGATATCAGGTAATGATAGGACTAGGGGGAACAGAATAAAGCTGGAAGTGGGGAGATTCAGGCTAGAAGGGAGGAATCTCACTGAGAGTGGTGACAGCCTGGAATGGGTTGTCCAGGGAGGTGGTTGGGGCCCCATCCCTGGAGGTGTTTAAGGCCAGGCTCAATGAGGCTCTGGCCAGCCTGATGTAGTGTGAGGTGTCCCTGCCCATGGCAGGCGGTGTTGGAACTAGATGATCCTTGTGGGCCCTTCCAACCCTGACTGATTCTATGATTCTATGAATTTCATCAGGATTCATGGTGCCATGATTTCCATAAATGATTTTTCTCACAGCAAACTCTCTCAAATGCTTGATTCCCTCATATATAGTAGCCCATTTCTGGGGGTTCCGTGGGAGTTCGTTCCGGGAGGGATATCTCATTAGAACAGCCAATAGAAGGTATGACCATAGAGAAATTCTAAGGCAACTGCCTAAATGCTTGTGTGTCGGTGTGAACTGAAATTCCACCCCCCCCCCCACCAACAATAACCAGGCTAGCTCAGTCTGGAAGCAAATGAAAAGCTGTATTTACAAGCAGAGTCTAAAATCTACAATGAAATGCAATGAATATGTACAAATATACAAAATTCACAACATTCACAAATATATACAATCAACAGAAAAGCACAACCGATCTCCCTTTGCTTCCCCCCAAGGGGACCCTCCCAAAGGGGCCTCTCTCTCTCCCAGGAACTTCCCCCCAGACCCCCCTGGACAAAGAAGCAGAGTTTGTTAAGCAGAAAGTTGTTAACTTAGCTGCCAAGGTCAGTGTGTGTTATCTTCAGCCAGAAGAGAAGAAGAAACAGCAGCCAGACAGCCCAGCAACTGCCCCCACTGCAGAACGCAGAATGTGCAGAGTGCCTACTTTGTTTTGGGTAACAGTTCTTAAACATTTCTATCTATCCAGTGGAAGTGTTTAGAACAATCGTTATTTTGCTTTCTTACACCCAATAGTGACTTATTTACATTCTTTCACTTTCTCTGTTCTGAACTTTGCAAGGAAAAAATTAAAAAGACAGTTTCAAACCATCACAGCTTGTCAATTCTGCTATCTTTTGCGAGAATTCCCAGCTGAGCCGCTGACCTACCGTTAAAGCATGAGCACCTGTGTCAAAGCATCTTTTCAACCAGATCATTATTAGTTCAGTGCCTCCTCTAATATAATCTTTTCTTACATGCCTACTTTCTTGCTTGGGTGCATTAGCTGAAATTATATTATCATCATCCTCTTCACCATCCTCTGGTCCCCTAGTAATTCCTTTTAAATCTTGTGTATGATCCTTTTAAGTTCAGAAGGAACCCCCTTGGTTCCTGATCTACTAGGACTCATACCCTCTCCTGCATATCCAGCATTCATTGGTGGCTTCACTAATCTAGCTAGATCTTTAAGACAGACTTTCTCTTCCTCATCAGAAGGATCCTTTTTCTTTTCATCTGGAGGTGGATTTGGATCTTGATCAGAAGGATCCTTGGCCTTAGGCTTCTGGTCTATAGTAGCAACCAGTTTTACTGGTGCTGCTTGGAAATTCACAGTGGGACATGCAGAAGCAGAACGGGCTTGCATAGAAACGGCATCATCGGGCACTCTTTGGGAACTTGCTGCTGCCACTGCTGGAACCACTTCTGGTCCAGCCGCTGTAGGCAGAAGTGCCTCTGCCTCGGTAGTGGACACTGCTTGTGGTATTGCTGCCACCACCATGACTGTTGCTTGGGCAGCGGCTACAGGCAAAACTGCCTGGACCGCTGCTTTTACCAGTGCAGCTGGGTCTGCTGCCACCACTGCCTTTACAGACGCTGGTGCGGGGCTCTGCCGCTTTTACTGGAAGTGGCTTGAGGAGGGCTCACTGGCAGTGGGGTCATTGCTACTTGCACACAGACTAGTGGCCGCGCTGCCACTGGCTCAGTACCAGCTCTACCATGGGTCAAAGCAGCTTTCCGATTAACTCCTGCCTGCCTGCTGGTGCCTCTTGCTGCAGCTTCTCCTGTCTCTGTTGCCTCCTCACTAGAACTGTCTGCATTAGACCCAGACCTCTTACATCTCCTTCTCCGCTTAGAGACAATCAGCTGCATGTCCCTTTCAGTTCAATGTAATTACAGACCTAATATTACCACCACTAGGGAAGTTTAGGCTGGGTGCCTCCTGTTACTGCCACATAAGTTACACCTCTGGTGTCCCGAGTGTCCGACCCAATAAGGTGGACACAGGAAATGGTGGATTTCTACCCATAAATCCTGAACCCTATAAATTCAACTGCAAAGTAATTCTCTTCCTCTTTGTTCCCTCTCTGCTCCCATGGGAGATGCTCTCTGTTGGGTAACAGTCTAGGCCTAATGCCAGGATGAGAAAGTGGTGGGGCAGTCTCAGATCTGGCCAGCCTGGGACTAGCCTAGCAGTAGGGGGGGAAAAAAGAGCCCTGGGGTTTTTGGGTATACCCTCATGTGGGGAGAAGGGAAGAGCTGGGAGGCCTTTGGGTGTTCTGTAAGGGACTGTATGCTTTGGGATACTCTTGGCACTATGCTTGTAGTCTTTTGTAGTTTCACCAATTGTTTTTCCATTTAAACTTTCCATCACTCTTCAATCCGTCTGTGTGAGTGTCATTCTTTTGTCCCTCTTGGGGCAAGAGAGGATCTGTCTGGCCCCAAACCAGCACAACCATTAATAGTAAATTTAGTCATAACAAACAGACTGTTTTAAGATTCAAACCTCTTAGATAACTCTCAAAAACCTCAGGAGGAACACTCACAGTTGCATTGATGTATCCCCCCAAACCAAGAAATCCAAGGCAGTAATCACCAAACCTCCTTAATTTGTATTTAAACCAAATGAATAAGTTATATATTGTGTACTTGCCAATCTGATCAATTAGTGTAGAAACAAACCATTTATAAGGCATCACACTTAAGACAGAGCACACCAAATGCCACAAAATCCAAAACTGCTTTGTTTTGGCTTCTTTAACCTGATCAGGAATTAATCAATCAATTGATCAATGCCCTGCATTTGATAGGCACCAATTAATTTTGTAATGTGGTGGATTGAAAATTCTCCCCCAACATTAAATTTATCAGAGTAGCTCAGCTGGAAGCAAATGAAAGCTGTATTTACAAGCAAAACTACAATCTACAATGATATGCAATGAATATGTAAAAAATATACAGTATTTACTATATTTAGAGGTATTTACAAGTAATAAACAACATAAGGACCCCCTTGTCCAAAGACCAGGGGAGCTGCAACAGTTATCCCCTTCCCTGCTTCCTTCCCAACCCCCCTGTACACAAAAGGGACAGTAGACAGAGCAGAGAAGTTAATACCAGTCACAACAAAGCAGTGCAGTCAAGGTCAGTAAAGCCAGGAGAAGCATCAGTCGGAGCCAACAAAGCGAAAAGAGAGAGATGGATTGTTTTGCAAACTAAATCTTATGGTAGATACCTCTCCAAAGGGATTGTTTAAAACTATCATCATTTTCCTTTTTATACCTGTAACAGTGTGAGAGCTGAAATCCCCATCCCACACTGACAATGACCAGGCTAGCTCAGTCTGGAAACAAATGAAAGTTGTATTTACAAGCAAAACTACAATCTATGATGAAATGAAATCAATATGTACAAATACACACTATTCACAACATTTAGACATATGTGCAATTAACAGAAAATCACAACCAAGCCCCCTTTGCTTCCTGCAAGGGGCCTTTTCTCAAGGGGCCTCCCCCATAGCCAGAAGGAATCCCCCCAGACCCTCTTGGCAGAAGGCACAGAGTCAAGAAGCAGAGAGGCTGTTAGACTTAGCTTGTTCAGGTCAGTATGTTATCTTCAGCCGGCAACTAAGAAGGAACCAGACAGAAGGCCAGCAAGCCAAGCTGAGACCCAGATTCCCCAACTTCCTAACCTTATTTTGAGTAGAGATTCTTAAACATTTCTATCTCTTCAATGGAAGTGTTTAGAATAATAATTATTTTGCTTTCTTACACCCAATAGTGATTTATTTACATTCTTTCACTTTCTCTAGTCGAACTTTGTGAAGAAAAATTAAAAAGGCAGTTTTTAAACTACCACAACACCCAATAGTGATTTATTTACATTTTACCACTTTCTGTTCAAGATCTGTGGGAAATTTTTAAAGACATAACTTAAAACTACCACACTGTGCACCACTGAAAAGAGCCTGGCCCCCTCCACTTGACACCCACCCCTCAGATATTTATATACATTGATCAGATCCACTCTCAGTCTTCTCTTCTCAAGACTAAATAGTCCCAGGGATCTCAGTCTGTCTTCATAGGGGAGATTCTTAAGCCCCCTAATCATCCCTGTGGCTCTCCATTGGATTCTCTCCAGCAGGTCTCTGTCTTTCTTGAACTGGGGAGCCCAAAACTGGATGCAGTTTTCCAGATATGATCTCATCAGGGCAGAGTAGAGGGGTAGAATAACTTGCCTAGGCCTTCTGGACACACTTTTCTTGATACATCCTAGGATCCCATTGGCTCTCTTGGCCACAAGAGCACATTGTTGTTCCATGGAGAACTTGCTATCCACCAGCACTCCAAGATCTTTCTCCGTGGAGCTGCTTTCCAGCAGGGCAGCCCCTAACCTGTACTGGTGCTTATTGTAATTTCTCCCCAGATGCATGACCCTGCACTTGTCCTTATTAAACTTCATGAGGTTTGCCTGCATACAGCTCTCCAGCTTGTCCAAATTTTGTTGGATGGCTGCACAGCCTGATGGGCTGTGAACCAATCCCCCAAGTTTTGCATCATCAGCAAACTTGCTGAGGGCATTCTCAATCCCGAGGGCATTCTCAATCCCCTCATCAGGTCATTGTTAAGAAATGTATATTCCTGTTGAGAAATGAATGGCAGAGATATTTATAGGAATTTTGTAATTTATTTATGTACAAATGATGCTACAAATTATTTACAGCTGATATTTACAGGTACTAGTATTCAGTTGGAAGAACGATCTCTACAGAATGTGTATATGTGGACACCTGAACAGCTTGAGAGGATTTTGAAATTTAGAGATGAAACCAATTCAGAAAGAGGTGGGGTGGGGGAGGGTGTGTGCGCTTGTTGGCGACTGGCAAGCCAACAACCAGAGGGTTTGGCACAAACCTCAAGAGAAACTTTATGAAGAAATATTTGGCTTACTCACGAACTAAGAACTTTATGGAATCTTTCCTTGACACTGCGTTTATGCTCCAGAAATTGTGACAGAGATGTGAGATAATAAAGAAGTCAATAATGGCACTGACCGTGTGGCACTGTGCTGGGTGGTTGCTGCTTCTGCTGGAGTTAAAAGTCCTGGAGCTTTCCAGGAAGCCTTGGAGGCTTTTGCAGCTCAGTCCATGGAATGCGTTGCATGAGAAGTGCTTCCTGCTATTGGGGAAAAGCCTTGTCGCCGAGGTTCACAAGGCATGGCAAAGCAGCTTCTCTGCAAGGCAGGGGCAACTCCTTCCGCAGGCTGCGGGGATCAGCCAGGCAGCTGCTGGTTCGGCCGAAAGCAAGTCCCCACTCCGGGGGGGCTGTAGTGGTCCAGGATGGGTGGCGCACATGGATTATCATAGTTCCCTCATTCAGCGATTGGTCAGGCAATGGCTGCGGTCTGCAGCGAAGAGCTCAGAAACACCCATTCAAGTTCCAGGTAAAGCAGACCCTTTGGCAATGCAGTGTGTGAGGCAAAAATGGGGACGCACACGGGAACAGGCATGGGCACAAGCACAGAATGCTTGTTTATCAAAACAACCCCTATTTAACATGTGCCACATGAATACTGGTCCAATGAGCATCCTTTGTAAACAGAATAATTAACCAATGAAGTGATGTTTTGCCAAATATAGTATAAGCATACGCCTTGAACAAGGCAAGCACGAGCATATCACCTGAGCTTTGTTTACCACAGAAGTAAACAACATGCCCAGGCAGGTTGTTTATCTGGACTCGATGGTGCCAGGAATTCCACTCCTCCCTCCCCCTCTCCCCCCCACCTCCAAAAGGGAGAGGGAAGGAATCACAGAATCACAGAATCAACCAGGTTGGAAAAGACCTTCAAGATCACCAAGTCCAACCTATCACCCAACACCATCTAATCAACTAAACCATGGCACTAAGTGCCTCATCCAGGCTTATTTTAAACACTTCCAGGGACGGTGACTCCAACATAGAAGATCATAGAAGATCATAGAATCAAGAAGGTTGGAAGAGACCTCAAAGATCATCAAGTCCAACCTGTTACCCTAAATCTCATGACTATCTAAACCATGGCACCAAGTGCCACGTCCAATCCCCTCTTGAACACCTCTAGGGATGGTGACTCCCTCCCTGGGCAGCACATTCCAATGGCCAACCACTCTCTCTGTGAAGAACTTTCTCCTCACTTCCAGCCTAAACCTCCCCTGGTGCAGCTTGAGACTGTGTCCTCTTGTTCTGCTTCTGATTGCCTGGGAGAAGAGACCAACCCCTACCTGGCTACAACCTCCCTTCAGGTAGTTGTAGACAGCAATGAGGTCTCCCCTGAGCCTGCTCTTCTCCAGGCTAAACAGTCCCAGCTCCCTCAGCCTCTCCTCATAGGGCTTGTGCTCAAGGCCTCTCACCAGCCTCGTTGCCCTTCTCTGGACATGCTCCAGCAATTCAACATCTTTCCTAAACTGAGAGGCCCAGAACTGGACACAGTACTCAAGGTGTGGCCTAAGCAGTGCTGTGTACAGGGGTACAATGACCTCCCTGCTCCTGCTGGCCAAACTATGCCTGATGCAGGCCAGGATGCCGTTGGCTCTCTTGGCCACCTGGGCACACTGCTGGCTCATGTTCAGGCGGCTGTCAACCAGTACCCCCAGGTCCCTTTCCACCTGGCTGCTCTCCAGCCACTCTGACCCCAGCCTGTAGCTCTGCATGGGGTTGTTGTGGCCAAAGTGCAGCACCCGGCACTTGGATTTGTTGAATGCCATCATGTTGGACTCTGCCCATCTGTCCAACCTGTCAAGGTCCCTCTGCAGAGCCCTTCTACCTTCTAACAGATCAACACCTGTTCCCAGCTTGGTGTCATCTGCAAATTTACTGATGATGGACTCAATCCCCTCATCCAGATCATCAATAAAGATCTTGAACAGGATGGGGCCCAGCACTGATCCCTGGGGGACACCACTAGTGACTGGCTGCCAGCTGGATGTGGCACCATTCACCACCACTCTCTGGGCTCGGCCCTCCAGCCAGTTCCTAACCCAGAGCAGAGTGCTGCTGTCCAAGCCACAGGCTGCCAGCTTGGCCAGGAGTTTGCTGTGGGGGACAGTGTCAAAGGCCTTGCTGAAGTCCAGGTAGACTACATCCACAGCCTTTCCTACATCCACCAGGCTGGTCACCTGATCATAGAAGGAGATCAGGTTGGTGAGGCAGGACCTGCCCTTCCTAAATCCATGTTGGCTGGGCCTGATTCCTTGGCTATCCTCAGGTATGCAGTGATTGCCCCCAAGACAATCTGCTCCATGATTCTCCCTGGCACTGAGGTCAGGCTGACAGGCCTGTAGTTCCCAGGTTCTTCTGTCCGTCCCTTCTTGTGGATGAGCGTCACATTGGCCAGTTTCCAGTCTTCTGGGACCTCTCCAGTGAGCCAGGACTGGTGGAAAATGATGGAGAGAGGCTTGGCCAGCTCATCTGCCAGCTCTTTCAGCACCCTAGGATGAATCCCATCAGGTCCCATGGACTTGTGAATATCCAAGTGACTCAACAAGTCTCGAACTAATTCCACATGGATTTCAGGAGTAGAACACTGCTCCTTGACCCCATCAACCAGCTCAGGAGGCCAGTTATCCTGAAGTCCTCCTGCCTTACTGTTGAAAATGGAGGCAAAGAAGGTATTTAGAATCTCAGCCTTCTCCTCATCCTTAGTTACAATGTTACCCTCCACGTCCAGTAAAGAGTGGAGGCTCCTCTTGCCCCTCTTTTTAGCATTAATATATCTATAAAAATGCTTTTTGTTGTCTTTCACAAAAGCGGCCAGTTTAATTTCTAACTGTGCTTTTGCCTCTCTAATTTTTCTTCTACGTGATCTAACAACATCCTTAAACATATCACTAGTTGCCTCCCCCCCCTTTCCAAAGGCGATAAACCCTCTTTTTTTCCCTTAAATCCTTCAGGAGCTCCTTGCTCATCCAGGCCGGTCGTCTTCCCCGCCGGCTCGTCTTACGGCATGTGGGAACTGCCAGTTCCTGTGCCTTTAGGAGCTCCTGTTTGAAGTAGGTCCAACCATCCTGGACCCCTTTCTTCTTAAGGGCTGTTACCCAGGGAACTTTCCGAATAAGTTGCCTGAACAACCTGAAGTTTGCCCTCCGAAAGTCCAAAGCGAGGGTTCTGTTACTGCTCCTCCCTATCTCCCTGCATATTGAAAACTCCACTATCTCATGGTCGCTGCACCCTAGACAGCCTCCAACCATCACATCTCCCACCAGCCCTTCTCTATTTGAGAACAGCAGATCAAGCAGAGCCTTGCCCCTGGTAGGTTCACCTAAGAGCTGCATCAGGAAGTTGTCATCCATGCACTCTAGGAACCTTCTGGACTGTCTCCTCTCTGCTGAATTAAGTTCCCAGCAGATGTCTGGTAGGTTAAAGTCCCCCACAAGGACAAGGTCTGATGATCTTGAGACAGCTTCCAGCTGCTTATAGAATATCTCATCAGCCTCCTCATCCTGGTTGGGTGGTCTATAACAGACTCCAACTAGGATGTCAGTTTTGTGTGGCCTCCCTCTGATTTTAACCCATAAGCATTCAATCCTTTCATCTGCAACCTCGAGTTCTGAGGCATCAAAAGTTTCCCTAATATACAGGGCCACTCCTCCTCCTCTTCTCCCTGTCTCTCCTAAAGAGCTTATAACCCCCCAGTGCAGTACTCCAATTGTGAGAATCGTCCCACCACATTTCTTTAATGGCAACTAAATCATAGTCTTCCTGGTGAACCAAGAGTTCCAGTTCCTCTTGTTTGTTGCCCATACTGCGTGTATTGGTGTACATGCACTTCAGCTGGGCTGCTGATTTCACCAGTTTGTGTGGTCCTCCCTCCTTTCCAGGGAGACTGGTTTCCACATCCACCCCCTTCAGACCTAGTTTAAAGCCCTCCCAATGAGTCCTGCCAACCCCAGTGCCAGCACCCTCTTACCCTTTCTAGATAAATTCAACCCATCTTGGTCCAGCAGGTCAGGTGCAGTAAGAGTTGCCCCATGATCAAAGAAGCCAAAATTCCACTGCTGGAAGGAGTTTGAGCTGAACATGTAGGGACATGTCCTGGCAATATTTGGGACATCACTTTAGACATAAGTACTGATCCCTGGGGAACACCACTTGCCACAGGCCTCCAAGTTGACTCTGTGCCACTGATGATGACCCTTTGAACTCTGTTGTTGAGCCAGTTTACAATCTGCCTCACAGACCAACCATCTATGCCACATTTCCTGAGCTTTTTTTGTGAGGATGTTATGGGACACAGTATCAAAAGCTTTACTGAAGTCAAGGTATAAGATGTCCACTGCTCTTCCTTCATCTACCCGTTTGGTCATAATTTCATAGAAGATTATCAGAAGCAGACAGATTTCCTTTATACATCTCTAATCTGAGCCTCAGAGAGGCAGCAGACTTCCCTGTGGGATGGGTCTGGTCCACAAATGGATCCCTCTGTTCCGCTCAGAAGAGAGTCACTTAATACAATTTTCCTCCTTTTCTTCCTTTTTGAAGAAGACTTAAGGTGTGGGCTTGAGTGACAAACCCTAGGTGATTCACTGGATGAATCCTTGTCTCCATCTTAACTTCTCTCTACTTCCAGAGCTTCATACCTATTATGAAAATGTATCTGAGGTGGGGGTGTAGGAAGGAGAGGGGGATACCTGCAACTCTGAGAAGGAACTTGCTGCCACCTTTCCTCATCTTCTTTATTGTTATTGCTAGCCTGGTGGCAGGATGGGAGGGGACTCTCTTTTTCTTCATATGTCTCCCAATGTACTTGCCTGTGGTGGGTGATTAGGGATGGAGGGTGATTATTATTAATTATGGATTATGAAAAATGAATTATTACAATTATTATTGATTAAAAATTATTGATAACAGATTAATCACCTTATATATATTTATTTGAATGCATGGTTGTAGAAATATAGTCCATAACTGATTCAGTATATACAATGTGATCCAATTATAATATTTACAAAGTCAATTTCTAATTAAGGGAATGAAAGGTGAAGTTCTGCTGCTTGTCCACTAGATGGAGACTCGACAAGATGCTTGGCAGCTTGCAACTATGTACAGAGATATTTGTAATGTAAATAACGAGGCAAGTCAAGCTAGAAATATCATGCAGCTACGCGCGGGCGCTTTGAATAGAATGTTACTGAATGTTGCACACATGGAAAGATACATTCTGTCTTTGTAGAGAGGCAAGTTGCTGGGCTACTCTGGCTACTCACTGCTTGTCTGCCCGGGTTTGGTCCTATCTGGGTGGCGACTTTCTTTCTCCTCCTGCTTCTGAGGGTAGGGGTAAGGCTTTCTTTCTTCTCCTGTGGCAGCAGAGGGCCAAGGCTTTCCGCTGATTGGCGGTTTCCCTTAGCAGGGTTGGAGCAGCTCCCTGAATGGAGGGTTGGTTCGGCAGGGCCGGTCCGGAGGAGTGGTCATGCGTGACCAAGTGACGGTTCCTGGTAGGAGGGGCCAGCTATCTCAGATCCTGGAGACTGGTTTCGGGGGAGGGGTGCAGTGAAGCGGCACTTTCCCCTCAGCTCAGAATGAGATGACTATGCTGAATCTTGGTGACTGCTCCCATTAAGGTGACGTGGCAGTCTTTGATGTTGTGGTGGTTTGAAACTGTCTTTTTAATTTTTCCTTGCAAAGTTCAGAACAGAGAAAGTGAAAGAATGTAAATAAGTCACTATTGGGTGTAAGAAAGCAAAATAACGATTGTTCTAAACACTTCCATTGGATAGATAGAAATGTTTAAGAACTATTACCCAAAACAAAGTAGGCATTCGGCACATTCTGTGTTCGGCAGTGGGGGCAGTTGCTGGGCTGTCTGGCTGCTGTTTCTTCTTCTCTTCTGGCTGAAGATAACACACTGACCTTGGCAGCTAAGTTAACAATTTTCTGCTTAACCAACTCTGCTTCTCTGTCCAGGGGGGTCTGGGGGGGAAGCTCCTGGGAGAGGGAGGCCCCTTTGGGAGGGTCCCCTTGGGGGGAAGCAAAGGGAGATCGATTGTGCTCTTTCTGTTGATTGTATATATTTGTGAATGTTGTGAATTTTGTATATTTGTACATATTCATTGCATTTCATCTGCTTGTAAATACAGCTTTTCATTTGCTTCCAGACTGGGCTAGCCTGGTTGTTGTTGGTGGGGGGGGAATTTCAGCTCACACCGACACACTTTTTATTTTTGGCGCCCAACGTGGGGCTCGATTGCTTGTTTGATTTATTTCTGCTCAGATTAGGAAGCAAAATGAAGCTGTTTTGGATTTTGAGTAATTTTATTTCCTCTGTTATCAGTGTGATTGTTTACAGATGGGCTGTTTCCTGCATGATAGACAAGATTGTGAGATATGTGGCATATAAGTCGTTTCTTTGGGTTAAGAACAAGTTACTGAATGTTGGTGAATTCTGTTATGGTCTTATTGGGCTAAGAAGCTATGGTAACTCAACTATGGATCTGCTAGCAGACACATATGAGTTTGTTACTCCTCTTACAACTACAGAGGGTCTTTGTAACCAGTGGTACCCTAGATATCTTGTACTAGCCTTAATCTTAAATTTGTTGCTTCTTGGAATAATCATATGGCTACTGATAGCACTGTGTCAAGAAAGACATAAGGCTACTTGCTCTTCCAACTCTGCTGTGAATGTGAAAACCAAGCCAGTAAATTTGGTTGCCATTATCACCAGAAAGCGCAAAGGAGCTGCAGGAGGAGATGCAGATGCTGCAGGAGATGGTGCAGATGGAGATGAGGGTCCTTCTACTCAGGATCCCTCTGTTAAGAAAGATCCTTCTGATGAGGAAGAGAGGGTTAGCCTTAAAACTCTGGTAGACCTCTTGAGACCCCACATGGATGATGGAGATGTAGGTCAGGATGTAGACCCTAGTAGATTAGCAACTGCTGGTAGTGCCTCTGAACTCAAAGAAATTCAACGGAGGATTAAAATAGGATTATGGGGACAGCGACCTCAGGATGATGATGATGATGATGATGATGAGGATGACATACAGTCAGCTAATGCACCCAGACAGGAAATTAGACATGTGAGGAAGGATTACATCAGAGGAGATAATGAGCCAGTCCTGTCTTGGCTAGCCAGGTGTTTTGATATGGGAGCCCCAGCATTGGTGGTAGGTGACAAGTCGGCCTCTCAGTTGGGGATGCTCTCAAAGGATACAGGCATAGACAGGCACCTAGGCAAGTGAATTGGTAAAGTTTCTCTGTGGGCACGCCTCCTACTGGCAGTCTCGCTGAGGTACCCCAGCAGAGATGATTTACCATGGAACCCTAAGCCTTGGACCACAAGAGCTGAGGGAATCAAGCGTCTGAGAGAGTTTGCTGTGAGAGAAGTAATGTATGGAGATCATGAGACTCTGAATCCTGATGAAATTCCTGTTGGAACAGGCCTTGCCAAAAAGCTCATTAAGCTTGCTCCTCCTAATTATGCCACTATTCTGGCAAGCAGGATTGTGGCAAGAAATTATGGTGGAGCACCTCCTACTGTTGGCCATTTCACTGACCAAATGAGGCAGTTGGAGGATAGTCTTGCACGTACTTCTTTGGTTTCAGCCATTGAAACTCTGTCTGGAGAGATAAAGAATTGCATGAAAGAGCTGAAGGAGGAATTTAAAACCTCCATATCCAACTTGATGAAGGGGGATGATTCTGATTCCTCTTCCTCCAGATGGATACAAGTTTCAGCTGTTAGGAACAGACGTGCTCCAAGGAGGCCATTCCAAAATAGGTCAAACCAAAACAGACAGCAGAGGCAATCACGTGGCAGTATCTGGATAACTCTGCGTGATCAGTTTGGTGAGAACATGAACAGATGGGATGGTCAACCAACTTCTGATCTTTTCAAGAGGTTACGGGAGCTGCAGAGGGGCAGATCCCGAGGTAGCAATACCAGGAGGGTAGCTGTCGCTTCCTCAGTTTCCCAGAACAACTCTGATAGCTCCAACAGTGATCCTAATTCTGGTGCTGGACATTGTGCCGGCTGTACATGTGGAGGTAATCCCCACCATTAGGGGTGCCCTGCCTTCCGCCAGGGGGAGGTAAGGGATAATGGAGATAACAGAATCTATTGGGATGTGTACATCCAGTGGCCTGCAACTTCAAAATTTCAGAAGTACAGGGCCTTGGTTGACACAGGAGCTCAGTGCACCATAATACCATCAAATTATCAAGGGGGAGAATCTATAACTATTCAGGGAGTCACTGGTGGATCTCAAGAGTTGTTTAAGATAGAGGTTGATATAAGTTTAACTGGGAAGCAGTGGAAGAAACAGACTATTGTAACAGGTCCTAATGCACCTTGTATTTTGGGAATTGACTTTCTGAGAGAAGGGCGTTTTAAAGACCCTAAGGGTTACAAATGGGCTTTTGGAATAGCAACTGTAGAAATTGATGGAGGAAAATTGAAGTTGTCCATTAGACCTGAGCTTTCAGATGAATCTGCAGTTGTGGGACAACATGGGATAGAGGATGTAAAGCTGCCGGTTGCTTCTCAAACTGTGCATCACAGACAATACAGAACCAACCGTGACTCTTTGGTGCCCATTCAAAACTTGATTCGTCAGTTGGAGAGTCAGAAGGTCATCAGCAAAACTCATTCACCTTTCAACAGTCCAATCTGGCCTGTGCGAAAGCAGAATGGAGAGTGGCGTCTGACAGTTGATTTCCGTGCCTTGAATGAAGTAACTCCACCCATGAGTGCAGCTGTACCAGACATGATGGAACTCCAATATGAGCTGGAATCCAAGCAGGCCAAATGGTATGCTACCATAGACATTGCTAATGCTTTCTTCTCTATTCCCATAGCAGAGGAATGCAGGCCTCAGTTTGCTTTCACCTGGAGAGGCATTCAGTACACATTCAATCGTTTGCCCCAGGGGTGGATTCACAGTTCAACCATCTGCCATGCAGTGATCCATGATGCTCTGGAGAAAGGTGGAGCTCCAGAACACATTCAGTTCATCGATGACATCATCGTCTGGGGTGAGACTGCTGAAGAAGTCTTCGAGAAAGGTAACAAAATCATTGACATTCTCTTGCAAGCTGGTTTCGCTATCAAGCGAGACAAGGTGAAAGGACCTGCCAGAGAAATCCAGTTTCTGGGAGTGCGGTGGCAAGATGGTCGCCGTCACATCCCAATGGATGTGATAAACAGAGTCTCCACCATGGCAAATCCCACCAACAAAAAAGAAACTCTGCGTTTCTTAGGCATAGTGGGATTTTGGAGACTGCACATTCCTGGATACAGTCAGATTGTGAAACCTCTCTATGATGTGACTCGAAAGAGAAACAGTTTCCAATGGGGTCCTGAGCAACAAGCAGCCTTTGACCAGATCAAGCGAGAGGTAGTCCAAGCGATGGGTCTGGGACCTGTCCGAACTGGTCCAGACATTAAGAACATTCTGTACACGGCCGCGAGTGACAATGGTCCAACCTGGTGCTTATGGCAAAGAGCTCCAGGGGAGACACGAGGACGTCCTCTTGGTTTCTGGGGTCGTGGCTACAGAGGCTCAGAGGCAAACTACACTCCAACAGAGAAAGAGATTTTAGCTGCTTATGAAGGAGTGAAAGCTGCTTCTGAAGTGATCGGAACTGAGTCACAACTTCTTCTAGCTCCTAGATTGCCAGTTCTGAATTGGATGTTCAAAGGCAAAGGTTCTTCACCACATCATGCAACAGATGCTACCTGGTCTAAGTGGATGGCTCTGATAACACAGCGAGCTCGAATGGGAAATCTCGAAAGGCCTGGTTTGGTGGAGGTGATCACAAACTGGCCAGAAGGCACAAGCTGTGCTAAACCTCCAGAGGAGAGAGTAGCTCGTGCTGAGGAAGCTCCTCCTTACAGTGATCTGTCTGATGATGAAAAGAGATATGCTTTGTTCACAGATGGTTCCTGTCGTCTTGTTGGGAACAAGCGGAGATGGAAATCTGCAGTGTGGAGTCCAACGCGCAGAGTTGCAGAAGCGAGAGATGGAGAAGGAGAATCCAGTCAATTTGCAGAGGTAAAAGCTGTCCAGCTAGCTCTTAACATAGCTGAACGTGAGAGATGGCCAAAGCTTTATCTCTACACCGACTCGTGGATGGTAGCCAATGCCTTGTGGGGTTGGCTGAAGGACTGGAAAAAGAATGGCTGGCAGAGGAAAGGAAAGCCAATCTGGGCTGCAGATCTGTGGCAAGACATTGCTGCTCGCATTGAGAGAATCCCAGTGAAAGTGAGACACATCGATGCTCACATTCCTAAGAGCAAAGCTACTGAAGAACAACAACACAACCATCAGGCAGATCTAGCTGCAAGAGTTTCCCAGGTGGACACAAACTCTGATCCTGATCCTGATCTTGACTGGAAACACCGAGGTGAGCTGTTCTTAGCTCGGTGGGCCCATGACTCGTCAGGACATCAAGGCAGAGATGCAACCTACCGATGGGCTCGTGACAGATCCATTGACATTTCCATGGATGCTATCACACAAGTCATCCATGACTGTGACATTTGTGCTGCTATTAAGCAGGCAAAGCAGATCAAGCCCTTGTGGTATGGTGACCGATGGTCTAAGTACAAGTATGGTGAAGCCTGGCAGATTGACTACATCACTCTACCTCGTTCTCCATCTGGTAAGCAGTATGTGCTGACTATGGTAGAGGCAAGCACTGGATGGCTGGAAACTTATCCAGTTCCTCATGCAACTGCACGTAACACCATTCTTGGCCTGGAGAGACAAATCCTGTGGAGACACGGAACTCCAGAGAGGATTGAGTCGGACAACGGAACTCATTTCAAGAACAATCTTGTAAAAAACTGGGCCAAAGAGCACGGCATCGAGTGGATATTCCACATTCCCTACTATGCACCAGCTGCAGGGAAGATTGAACGCTACAACGGTTTGCTGAAAACCACTCTCAAAGCCATGGGGGGTGGATCTTTGAAAAACTGGGAGAAACATTTAGCACAAGCAACCTGGTTAGTGAATAGCAGAGGTTCAGTGAATCGAGCTGGACCTGCCCAATCAGATTTGTTGCGAAAGGAAGAAGGTGAATGAGTTCCTGTTATCAGAGAAAAGAATCTGTTAGGCAAAACTGTTTGGGTATTTTCTCCTTCAGGAGAGGCCAAACCTGTCCGAGGGGTGGTTTCTGCTGAAGGTCCTGGTCACACCTATTGGGTGATGCAAGAAAATGGTGAAATTCAGTGTATTCCACAAAGAAATCTAACTTTGGCTGAGAGAGGTTAAATTCAGAGTGTTGCACAGATACAGCCTCTCGCCCAAGAGGAGAGTTCATGAGATCTATGGTGCACGAACCCTGAGAGCCCTGAGTCACCTGAGAGTCCCTGCTCCTTCCTTCGCTCCATCTGCGAGGAAACAAGCTGTTTGCTGTTTTTCCTGTGATTTGACTCTTTTGAATCATCTACATCTGAGATAGCCGGAATGGACTATGGTCTTTATTCACCTATTGTTGTAGATATTATTTTAGATTAGATAAATGATAGTAGCAGCCAATGGAATTGTTTAGAAGGGGTGGACTGTGATGGTTTGAAACTGTCTTTTTAATTTTTCCTTGCAAAGTTCAGAACAGAGAAAGTGAAAGAATGTAAATAAGTCACTATTGGGTGTAAGAAAGCAAAATAACGATTGTTCTAAACACTTCCATTGGATAGATAGAAATGTTTAAGAACTATTACCCAAAACAAAGTAGGCATTCGGCACATTCTGTGTTCGGCAGTGGGGGCAGTTGCTGGGCTGTCTGGCTGCTGTTTCTTCTTCTCTTCTGGCTGAAGATAACACACTGACCTTGGCAGCTAAGTTAACAATTTTCTGCTTAACCAACTCTGCTTCTCTGTCCAGGGGGGTCTGGGGGGGAAGCTCCTGGGAGAGGGAGGCCCCTTTGGGAGGGTCCCCTTGGGGGGAAGCAAAGGGAGATCGATTGTGCTCTTTCTGTTGATTGTATATATTTGTGAATGTTGTGAATTTTGTATATTTGTACATATTCATTGCATTTCATCTGCTTGTAAATACAGCTTTTCATTTGCTTCCAGACTGGGCTAGCCTGGTTGTTGTTGGTGGGGGGGGAATTTCAGCTCACACCGACACAGATGTGATCTCAATGGAGAGGATATTTTCTCTCTCTCTCGGGGAAATCCCGGGTGCTTTACCCTCACAACACAGGGCTGTGGAGCAGTGAAAGTGGGTGTCTCCTTTTCTCTCTCTCCCCGCAGACAGCGGGGGTCATGCAAGATGCGTTTCTGCTTAATCAGCTGTTTTGAGCTGCTTATGGCTTGCAGCAGATCTGGACTGCCTGGCTCCAGCTTAGTCCTTCCCCTTCTGGGCTAAAGCTTACCCATGGGGTGTTTCCTCAGTCCTCTCAACTGGGCTTACGACGGTGATTCAGCAAAGGGATCATCCTTTTTGTGGGTTCCTCGAGTAGCTCAGTGGGCTGGCTTCTTTCCGTATCGCAGAGGCTTCTAGTACACTTGCATATGAGAAGATTTACAGCTTACGTAGCGTGAGCTTATGTTGCAAATGGAAGCAAAAGGAGAGAATAAGTTGGTAAACAAGTGGAGAACACTCATAAATTTCTCAAGGCTGGATCTGGCCAAAGGGGCACACTTGTCAACAACCTGCTTCAATGTATAGAAAGGGTGAAGCTAGAATTATGCCCTTAGATGGAAAGAGCATGAGCATGCCATGTGGTGGGTTCATGCAAGACCCTGAAGGAGACAGGTTGGCGCCTGGGCCTTTGTCCTCCTCTCCTGAAAGGAGGATTGAAAAGGGGACTTACCAAAACATGTTGGGACAAGTTTGCTGGTGTTTGGGGGCATAATTCTGGGCATGTGATGCCTTCACCACACTGCCTCAGGGATGGTAGAGGGGCCCTTCATTCCTGGGTGCTATGTGGCAGGTGGTCCCATCTCCACTGCAGGCAGGGCAGAGTCTGGTTTCATGAAACTATCTCCATTTCAGCCTCCCTAATGCTCCTAAGCCTGTCGACTTAGTCTGGCAGCCTTTCAACTTCTCCTTGTAGCTGTGCTGCTCGGCTGAAGGGATCATTTTCCTGCTCGTACTGCACACAACTCCTGCTATCAGGGAGAGTCTGTAGCATTCCCTGCAGCCTGTAACCTGCACCATCACATCTTTCTCTGGGAGCTCTGTCTGGGTGCCCTTCTCCATTTTGGATGGTGTCAGGAGTATGGTTTCTGCCAGCTGGAGACCGTTGTACTTTGACTGAGATGGACATTTATTTATTTATTTATTTATTCATTTATTCATTTATTTATTTATTTGTTTTCTCAGTGTTTGACCTGCTTTATTACTGATATTTTTGTCAGGATACTGTTGAAACTGCTGCACTTTGCAGCCTAGCCCTGTGAATGCTGCTTTCCGTTTTGCAGCAAGATAGCTAGCTGCCTTGCATACGTTGTCTGAGCACTGCTTCCAGTTTTGCGGCATTTAAATCTCTCATGGTTTCCCTAGCAGCACGCACAGCCTCATCACCCTCTTGAGCATACGTTAGAGATGCTGGCTAGTGTTAGGTCTCCTCTTTCTTTCTGGGCTTCCCTGTCTCTGGGAACCCTCTGATCTTCACTAATAAATGAAACAAACAAACAAACAAAAAAAAACCAGATAAAACAACACACGACTGCAGAGTTCATAGAGATCACCAGTCCAATGAAGGCTGCCTGAGGTAATTATATATTGTGATTATGATATCTTTTGTTATATTAAACTCTTATCTCTTTATCTCAACTCTGAGTTGTGTGTGTTACTCACTTCTGTGTTGGGGGATTTAGCCCTTGCACTAAACAATTACATCTCGTTTGTTTGCTTATTTGGTTTTATGTTATTTTTTGTGAATCTCTAAAGCTTTCTACAAAACAGAATGGCTAAACTATGAGTCACAGATGTAGGATGACTCAAGCACTCAGTTTCATTAGTAGTTTATGGGATAATAATTTATTTTTTTCCTGATATATATAGTGCCAAAGTATTTATCCACTTCAAAATCTATTTTAGGCAAGATGACATTTAGCTACCCTTGGACCTATTGCCAGACACTGAATTCACCTATCTGAATTCTTTATAATAACATCAGGTCTTCCTTAAGGTGATCTACTAAGTCAGATGGAATGATTGAGTTAACTATTTTTTTTCTCAATACTGGTTTGGTTTTGCTTTGGTTTGGTTGTTTTGTTATTGGTTTTGATGGTTTGGTTTGTTTTAATGCAAAAATGAATTGGAAAATGCAGACTATTTTTTGCTTGAATAATTTTCACCAAAAAAAAAAAAAAAAAAAGTGATGGATTTAAAGTCTGGCATCCTCTGATGTCTTGGAAAAATGGTATGTTGGAGCACACATACCTTAATGGAAAAAAATGGAAGACAGAATTTTAATAATTTATTATAGAAGTTAATACTAATTTATTTTTAATTACAAATTAATTGTGAAATTCACCGTGCTTCATAGGCAACAAGTTGTTGTCTATAATAATTTGCAATGTTTATACTCCTAAATCAGGCTCAGACCACATGCTGAGCACTGACATCATGGTAAGTTTACCACATGTCTTGAAAAGCTCAATTCACTCAAGCTCCTGTCAACAGATATAAACAAAATGCTTACCTGATAGTACATTAATTTCTATGATAGTGTTCTGTTTCCCTCATTTCCCTCTGATAACTGAGACATCCAGCTTAGATAGGATTTTAATACCTATCATTCAAAAAAGAAAAGATACTATTTTTTTCCCCTAACCTTATATAACTAATAAAGTACATGGACAAGTGTTTATTTAACATGTTAACTTTGGACCACAAAGTAATTTGCAAAGAATGTAATACTAGACCTGAAGTTCACCAGTACAAATGATCTAATTCGTGACAAAAATATTGGAGGCAGCACAGGCTGCTGTGTCATGCACTGGTGTGGTTCACAGTCCTGAGGAGTCATAGAACCACAGAATCACAAAAGGTTAAGGTTTGGAACAGACCTGCAGTGATCATCAAGTCCAAATCCCCTGCCAAAACCTGGGGCAGGCTGCACAGGAAGGCATCCAGGTAGGTTTTGAAAGTCTGCAAAGAAGGAGACTCCATAACCTCTCCGAGAAACTTGTTGCAGGGTTCTGTCACCCCCACTTGTCGAGGTGGAACCTCTTTCATTCTAGCTTTTACCTTTTGTTCCTTGTCCTATCACAGGAGTCCTCAGCACAGGAAAGACATGGACCTGTTTGAGTGAGTCCAAAGGAGACCCACAAAAATGATCAGAAGGATGCAACACTTCTCCTGTAAAGAGAGGTGGAGAGAGTTGGTATTGTTCAGCCTAGAGAAGAGAAGCCTCCAGGGAAACACTATTGTGGTCTTCCAATACAATCTTTTTATCAGGATCTGGTGTGACAGGACAAGAGGTTTTACATTACAAGAGGGTAAATTGAGATTGCATATAAAGAACATTTTTTTTTGGAGAGAGGGTGGTGAAACTCTGGAATGGGTTGCCCAGAGAAGTGTTGCTTGCTTGTCCTTGGAAACAATCAGGGTCAATTCGATGAGGCTCTGAGTAACCCAATCTAGTTAAAGATGTCCCAAGGGGGGTTGGACTAGATGAGCTGTAAAAGTCACTTGCAACCCAAAACAAACTATGATTTTATGATTTATGTTTAGTTTAAAGAACTACCATTCTTTTGTTGTAGTATTAAAAATGTCTGAGAGATGAAGTCAAGTACATATTCATGAACTTCTGGTCCCCTGGGAAATGGTGGTAGAGGGACAACACTTTGCAGTGCTTCAATGGACTCGTGGTATGTTGCTTAGAAACAGTATTTATGGATTGAAAGAGGAAAATTTTGAAGACTTTCTAGTCACAGGAAACGATATGTGCTGTAGCAGCTGCCCTGGAAAGATTTTCAAAGAGGAACGTGAGGGCTAACGGGGGAACATATGACAAAAACCTCTTGGGGAAGGTTTGTAAATACAGTCCAGTCTGCCACACCTACTCTTTTCAGATCATTGACTCTAGAACCTAACTTTAACCAAGTTTTCTGCAAATTCAGAGGCCTCTTTGTTGCCTGTTTCAGGAAACAAGATACCTTTCAAGTAGTAATACCTGAACAATGATTTTAGAAGGATTTCACAAGGAACAGAAGAGCAGAATTGTGTGACTCATATTTGTCATTGAACTGTTTTTTGTTTAAGAGAACTCTCATTTGGTTAAAAGAATCATGTATCAATTTGTAGCCACTAATTTTGAGCAACTTGATCATCATAACAACAGTCTACACATACAAAATATTTTCTTCGTTGCATCAAATAAGACAACATAATGCATTCATGCTAAATTGTAATTGAATGTCTGTCCAATCTCATAGGAAATGCGAAGAACAGTATTTACATATTTACCCATCAGTGAGGCACTGAGCTGAAAAGACAGTAATGCTATACTATTTTTATGCTGAATTATGCTATGTAATCTAGTTGATCATGCAGTATAATTATGCCTGAGTTAAACTATTTCTCAGTGAAAACCACTAACATAATCACTTTCATTCATGCTAGATGGGAGAAACAGGGGAAGTTTAACTATTTAAGCATTATATTTATCCCATATTGAATTTGTCTATGTCAGTTTTGCTGGGTTTTGTTTGTTTGTTTTTCATCACTCATGTTTGCTATTTTCAGCATCACCAGCATATGTGGCTTTCTTCTACAGTGTAAGTGTTCAAAATTCTTAAAATCAGAGTTCAATGAGTTTGAAAATATATATATTTTTTGCTATGTTTTTTTTTGCTTAAAATTCCAAGAGAAAGGTAATTTGCAGTAATGTTAAGAAAGGCTCTAGAGAGTAATAATAAAAAAATCCTTTAGGAAATACTGCATCCTATATTTTGTTTAACATCCATCTTTAGTGTTTTCATTTCAAGGAGAAAAACGTAGTTCACTGAGAGTGGTGGCTCATTATTACTGTGGAGAAGACTGAGCTGAATTATATGACTGGTTTAAGTTTTGTCCAGAACTTTAGTATCTATGATTGTATACTTCCACAATAATTCCCTCAAGCTTGAGAAGATTCCATATGAAAAAGTAGAGCAAAATTTCTCTTGAAATTCTGTGATTCCAGAAGCTGGTTGTTATAACAAATCTAGTTCAACTAGTTTGATTAGTTCAGCCAGTATCACGGTACTAAACTAGACTCATTCTTAGGAAGAGCAGCAATGTTTTCTTGAAAAGAAGGATTATACATTTTATTCAGATTATTCCATCCTAGGGAAGGAGGGTGTCAAAAATATTAGTTAGATTTTATTTAAAATGATTTTTTTTTGTTTTAATTGCAGTGGTACATTCTTAGCAAGACATCATGACTCAGAATTACTTCATCCTATAGCCACACTAAACTGTAATTTTAGCTTTGCTGATAACCATACGATACAGCACTCTTTTTATTTCACACATGTATTTATCTGATTTCCAAGTTCTGAACAGGTGTAATTTAATCATTATCTCAATAGCTACACATGTGTTTTTAACAGCAATATTTGTTAAGGAGCTTGAGGGACAACTCTCTTCCAGTAAGACAGAGTTTACATGATTCAATTTTTCTTTTCTTTTCACTACAGTTGATGGCACAACTAACACTGTTAAAGTAGGGAAGTTTTCCCTGGTGTCTGAGCCAGCCTTTCTCAGACATAAAAATTTTGATCACACTTCAGAGAAATTGCAAACTCTTTGCAAAACCAGGAAGATTTCTTCTTGTCAGCTACAATCTGACCATTTTGAAAATATTTTATAGTGAACGATAGTAATAACAAACTTTTCCCCTGTTCATTCTCTTTTTTTTTTTTTAGCAGCTTGGTGGTTGAATCAGAACAAAATGCGTCAAACTGAACCAGCAGGTTATCTTGGCTATTTCCCAACACAGAGGGAAAAGTAACACATAAGAACTTGGATTGAGACCAAAAAAAGAAGTGATGGAAGAATAGAGCTTATTGATCAAAAATCAGATAAACATGATACAAAATATAGAATTACCAGCCAGTATTTTAATTTTTTCAGCTGACATTACTGCAGTTTTGTGTGAATAACAGCAGGTTCAACTCAAACCATGGCAAGCAGATTTTGACGTTTAAAACCAGAACTCTGTTTTTACGTTTCCCAAACAGTTTCAAAAAGTAGCATGCACTGTCTTTACACTTTCAGAAACTAAAAAAAAAGAAAAAGTTTAAAAATGTACCTGAACAGTATAATTTTATATTGTACATGAAAAAAAGAAAAAAAATCATATCAGCCAAAATAAAGCACATTAGCAAAGTGTAATGAACAAATGAAACTCCCAGAAAAAGGTACATAATGTAGGCCTCAAACAAACACGAATATTAAGCTGGCACCAAAATAGCCAGAGATCACTGTTGATGTGCTTGTTTTGCAATTTCTGTGTATTTCCACATGAATTACAATCACCATAAGCAAATGTTACCCTTAGCAAAGTCTTGATTTCCTAAAGTCATTAAACAGATGTAAGTAGAGAGAAGTAAAAGACTCAGACCCAAAAATGATTTTTTTTATCTGACAGATGACTGAAAACGAGAGGCAGTTTAGGCCTCTTGAAGCAGCTTTATAGTCCTTTACATCACTAAGAACAAACTATCTCAAAAGCACTGTATATTTTCCTTCATCTTTATAAAGCATTGATTAAATCTCCTGCTTGTATAGGATGACTAACTGAAAACAGAGGAGGTGTGAGACAAAAAGCGAGTATCACGACATGTTTAAGAAAAGATCTATGGGTGATCCCTTAATCTACAAGGCTTTAAGATTAAATCCCTTAATGGATAAATCTACTGTAAATGTTAGTCAAATAGTAGTAAACATAGATTCTGAAAAGAGAAAAGTTAATACCTAGGAATTTTCAAAGAACAAGCAAAGAACTATTTAGGGAGAATGTATATTCTTTTTTCATATGGATTTTTATACAGTTCCTCACAATACATAGCTTGATAATTTTAATGTATAAACTTTGTATACATTCTATACATATTCCTAATATAACAGCTTGATTTTGTAGTGTAGCTATTCTGTTTGGAGAGGGGAAAATATTAAAAAGTGATTTCCCCTTCAGAATCACAGAATCACAGAATGTTAAGGGCTGGAAGGGACTTCGAAAGATTACCTAGTTTAAACCCCCTGCCAAAGCAGGATCACCTATACCAGATTACTCAGGAACACATCTAGGTGGGTTTTGAATATCTCCGGAGAGGGAGAGTCCACAACCCCCCAGAGCAGCCTGTTCCAGTGCTCCATCACTCTCACAGTGAAAAAAAATTCCTCGTATTTACATGGAACATCCTATGCCTGACTTCATCCTCTTGGCACTCATCCTTTACATATTTATAAACATTAACAAGGTCACCCCTTAGTCTCCTCTTCTACAAGCTAAAGAGACCCAGTTCCCTCAGTTTCTCTTCACAAGGGAGATCTTCAACTCCCTTTATCATTTTTGTGTCTCTGCACTGGGGTCCAGAGCTGGACATAGGAAGAGGTAAATCATTAAACTGATATAAAAGCAACCCTGTCCTTCAGTATTGAAGTGAAGTAACAGAGCCTTATAAAATATTTGGCATTTAAGAATCTGAATTACCTAGTTTAAATCCCAGTGAAAGTGGGGAAAGGAAACATGTAAGAAAAAATAATCTGCTACTGAAAAGAGTATCATTATACATTAACCTTATAAAATTTTTTTTCCCTTCTATTTAGTTTGGCTGAGCTGGAGTTAATTCTTCACAAAGCATCTTTCCAGTGCTGTGTTTTGCAGCAGTAGCTGATAGAATCATAGAATCATAGAATTGTTAGAGTTGAAAGGGACCTCAAGGATCATCTAGTTCCAACCCCTCTGCCATGGGGAAGGACACCTCACACTAGATCAGGTTGCTCAGAGCCACATCCAGATTGGCCTTAAAAACCTCCAGGGATAACACAGCAGTGTTTTGGCTACTGTTGAATAAGTATCTAGGCTGTGTCTTTTCAACATTTCCCTGTCTCAAGAGTACGCTGAGGGGTGGGTGAGATCTTGGGAGGGGACACGGCTGAGCCAGCTGACCTAGACCGACCAAAGGGGTATTCCATTGCATATGACATCAGCTCAGATATAAGAATGAAGTGAAAGAAGGAAGTGAGGGATTCATCTATGGCATCTATCCTCCTAAGTAATGACTAAGCTTAGAGAGCCCTGCTTCTCAAATCTGACCATTGTCCTGCTGATGGTCAGTAGAGGTTAACATCACTCTGCTTTCACCTCCACATGATCTATTGCTTTTTGCTTTTTTGTTGGCATTAAATTGCTTCTGTTTTATTACTGGCTTTTGTATATTATTTCTCCTCTCCCACATCCATTTAAGAGAGGAGTGATAGAGTGACTTTGGTGGGCGTCTGGCCTCCAGGCCAGGGCCAAACCACTACATTCCCTTAGGCAAGAATCTATATGTAAAATTTACTTTCCTACAATATTTGGTCTCTCATCACAAAAAACAAACAAACATACAAACAAAAAACCCACAAAAAACCAAACAAATCCAAAAGAAAACAAAACAAAACAAAAAAACCCCAACAAAACAACAGAAGATATATGTAATATGCGATGTATAGAGAAACAGCAATGTTTGAAAAGCAACACTCAACATGTTTATTGAATGCCACCTTTAGAGTCACATAATTACAGAATATATCTGGTTGGAAGAAACCTTCAAGAGCACCAATTCTACCTTCAACACAGCCCTCTAGTGTCAACACTAGCCATGTCCCTAAACACCAGTGCCACACACCACTTCAACACCTCCAGGGCTGTTGACTCCACCACTGCCCTGGGCAGTCTATTCTAGTGTTTGATAAATGTTTACTTGAAGAAGTATTTCCTAATATCCAACCTAAGCCTCTGTCTCGAAGGGGAAATTATTTATTAATTACTCTTACAACAATAATAAACTATACGGCAAACAGGTATTAATAAAAATAGTAATCCTTTGTTAATGAAAATTGCCAAAACTCATTAAATAGGACTGTGGTACGCTTGGAATATATATTTAGAATAGGAATATTCAGTCTTAGGGCAAAATACATACAATTTTATGCAAACTAGGAGGCAATAACTTGGAAAGAGAAAGTTCCTGAGAGCAGATAGCACTTGATTACGATGGGGGAAGGCTTGATAAGAACCTTTAAACCCAAAGGGCAATGAATTAATTACTCACTGCTGGTTTTACCCACATAGGAGATGCTGCTGCTGCTCTGTTAGCTTTGGGGTGCTCTCGTGCAGTGCGGGCATGACAGATGGCCAACAAGAAGAATTTACCACATAGTCCCAGGCTGATGTGGCTTCAGCAGACAGCAGGCAGTTAATGATGCTCTTTGCTATGGGCACTTGCTTGCTTTCAGGGTAAACTGAGGCACGGCATGATTCTAATGGCACAGGGAAGGAGGCTAGGCAGATCTGGCTTCTAGGCTTGTAGCTTCTCCAGCTTGCTGTCTATGGGCTCGTGGCTTTATCCCAGGCTCTGGAACAGGCACTAGTGGCAGGCCAAGGCAACTCAAGGCAAGGCTTCTACAAGATGGGTCCAAGAAAGTTCAAGAGTAAGGTTTCAGCAAGGTTTGAAGCAAGATTTGAGCAAGGCTTGAAGAAAGGCAAAGCCGACTACCAGGTCAGCCTCTATATATATATGGCCAGTGATTGATTTGTCCAATGTGGCACAGAAGCTAACTTGTAGCTGCCCAATGGAAAGGTGTTCTGCCAGGCCATAGCCATAAAAGCTAGAAACACAGACCTTGCATCTGAGGAAGCAGTGGTCAGCTTAAGTGCTCTCATCCCAGATAAACAATTTATTTACCAGACAGGCAGGAGTCCTTTCCCCTTTGTTCTTTTTCCCACATTGCCCTGTTTTTCTTCAGGAAGGGAGAGAAAGGGACCTTGTCTAGACATCTTATGGCCTGTCTGGGTTTGTACTGGGCCATATCATGGCCCTACCATGACAGCCTCCCCTTGCACAAGTTGTATCGATTTCCTCTAGTCCTAGTGTTTTTCGTAAAGGAGAAGAAACTGGCCCCCTCTTTGCTCCATCTTCTTTTCAGGTAGTTGTAGAGAGTGATAAGGCCTCCTTTTCTTCAGACTGAAAAACGCCAACTCCCAAAACTGCTCCTCATAGGTCATGTGCTCAAGGCCATTCATGAGCCTCATTGCCCCTCTCTTGACATGATCCTGAACTTCAATATCCATTTTATTGGGAGGGACCCAAAAGGGAAAACAATACTTGAGGTGTGGCCTCACAAGTGCTGAATTCAGGGGAATGATCACCTCCCTGTTCCTGTTGGCCACAGTGTTTCTAATACAAGCCAGCATGTCATTGGCCTTCTTGGCCACCTGGGCACAAAGTTGACTCCTGTTCAGTCAACTGTCATCCAATACCCTCAGATCCCTCCCCAAGCTGCTGCTTTCCAACCAGACATCCCTAATTCTGTAGCTTACCTTGGGGTTGTTGTGACCCAAGTGCAGGACCTGGCACTTGGCTTTGTTGAATTGCACAAAATTAGCCTTGGCCCATCAATGTAACCTGTATAAATCCTTCTGTAAAACATCCCTACACTTTAGCAGATCTACCCAGCCACCCAGATTGATGTCATCTGTAAATTTACTGAGGGTACACTCAACCCCCTCATCCAGATCATTGATAAAGATATTAAAGAGAACAGGCCCTAGCACCGAACCCTGGGGAAACACCACTGGTAGCTGGACACCAGCCAGATTTAACCCCATTCACCAACACTTTGTGCCTGGCAATCCAGGCAGTTTTTTATGCAGTGTAGAGTGCACTATCCAAGTCTTGTGCCATGAGTTTCTGACACCATCACTCTGTAGAGCAAAAGCCATAGGATAAATGTAAATGTACATTAGGAGGCTGCACTTCAGAAAACCAAAAAAAGCCTTTTCACTTTTAGAAAGATTGTGTCTATTTATGAATTCCTTCCTATACACATACAACTATATATAGATACACACATACCTATATGTAAATATCTGCAGATAGATAGATATATACTGTGACTACACATATATGCATATTTGTTTATAAACATAAAGTTTAATACCTATGTTTTGTTTCTAACCCAAGTTCTGAAGTTCTCTGCTCTTTTTCTTCCTCTTTATTTTTGGAAACGATTTCTTGTCACATACCTTCCACCCTCTGGGAAGCAGTACTCATAATTTTGCTGAACTGTTGACAATCATTCGGACCTTTCTTCATATGTATAGTCATTGTATTTCCTCTGTGCTTTTATGGGTTTTTCTTTCAAGTCTTATTTGAGTTCAGTTGAGCACAGGTTCAGCGTTATTGGAAAAATTACCTAGGAAAGGGAAAATGCATCTTACATGAGTGACACAAAACCTTCATAACATACTTCTGAAAAATCTATTTTAAACTGACCAAAAGCCTCTTAAATACAGCAGAACTGTGAGACTTTGTACCAGCTGAGTTTAAATTTTAATACATTTGGGATTTATCGATGAATAGAAATGAAACTTACTGTACAGAGCAACATATTTACAAAACAGAGTTGAACTTTCCGACATCTAGTTGTAGTGTAATTGTATGTGGTCGAGTTTATTTTTTGTCCTTAAAAGGGGTCGGTTACTCCCCATAGTAATAATTACTATTCCTGTTGTATCATTAGGATTCAAGATAGAGAGAGAAAAGTCCATACAGATTTTTCTACTGAACTGACATGTTTTTGGAATCATGAAGTAACTTGGAAGTACAGAAAAGCTGACATTTGATACTTGTTCACGTGAAAAGCTAGGGATGTTTTCACGTCTCAGAGTTTTATACAAATCCTGGGTCTTTTTCCTTTTCCAATTTGAAAGTTGCATCATCTTCATATAAAGACAAAACTTACTAGAATTTAATTATTAATAACATTAAACTTCTGTTTTTTTTGGGGGTGGTCTCTGAAGAGACATAGAACAAAACGTTCTACAAACTAATTTTAATTCTATAAACTAATAACTCATATTACAGTGGCTTCAAGTTCCTGTTGCCTTACATGTCATCTATTTCCACTGTTGAAAAGGCTGGACAGTCTTTTAATTTCAAACAATATCTTGGTGTTATTCAGAGACAACTCTTCTGTCTCACTCTTCTCATCTCAAACTCTTGGTATACTTTTTGTCCCTCTTTTTTCTCCTCTAGAGAACTGAGTTATCAAAGTCTTTGCACATGATGAGCTTCTCCTATTTAATTTTATAGCATGATTAGAAACAAAAGAATGCAATTTCTGATCTCAGGAAGGAAATTAGAAGATTGGCATTGGTTGCGGTTTTTTGTTCAGTTTTAATTTTTTTCTGTCACAGGGTAGTAAGCAGACAGAAATATGAAGGAATGAGAATGCATTTGCATAAAGGTCATAGTCTAGTTTCCTCTTCTTAGAAAACATAAGAGATTGTGCTGTGTGAAGATACATTCTAAAGATACTTTTGTTCTCAGGAATAGTGCCAGAGGTTTTGAAGAAACAGAAGCAGTATGGATAAATAATGATTAACAACGTAAATGAAGTACTTTTCTCTCCAGCAATCAATAAAATTACCTCTGCAATAAGTCTTTCCAGCAATTACATAAACTTCTCTTTATCTTAATACTGCCATAGTTCTTAATTTTATCAGAAATCTAAATTAAAAAATTATATCATTTAATTTGCTAGGCTTGAGTATCACTTAATTTAAATACTGTCAAAAACAATTTTTGTGAAGACTGAAAGTCCCTCGTAAGCTGTACTTCTAAAGAGATAACTTGGAAGGTGAAAGAATTTTTATTATTCTTTACTCAAATCCAAAATTTTAACAAACGTTATTACACAAAAGGCTAGATATTTCAAAACTGATTCTGTGGAAGTGACTCTACCTGTATCAATTAAAATGACTGCTTATCACTGAAAATAAGTTATGAATTTCAGTAATAATAAATGGTAACATGGAAGAGAATCACTAAAGGCATTTTGATGTTAGAGACAGAAATTGGGAGAACCTGTCAAAGAATATGGAACATTTTGTGTCGTTACAGAACTCTGGAAAGCAGATTTGTCAGGCTGGTTTGAGCTGGAAGCAGCTCTGGGCTGAGGACAGAATGAATTTACCCCACAGGAGTAAATAAACACAGTTGCACAAAATTGGAGGTTAAATAGAAACACTATTTGCCAAAATAAACCAAATACAAAAGGTATAAAGGCAAAAGTATATATACACACAGTCAAAATCATCTGAGGCCTAGCTCTCCAGCTGGGCCCACCAGGCCTCACCCAGGCCAAAGCCTCCCCCCAGTACTAGGCCTCAGCAGGTCCAGAGTAGGCCAAACTGCCCCTTCCCACCCCACCACCAAGACAGGGAGAAAGAAACAAAATGGGCAGTGAGGTCTGCTTATATAGGGATTGCAGGATTATGGGATGGAATAATATATCACAATATGCCTCTGACTCTCCCCCTGGACTGTCTAGCCCCTGAAGGACTTTTTATCTCTATGGTAGGACATCTAGTCTGTAACCTACCAGCTTCCATAATAATCAACTTCAAAAGTTAAACTACATTTTAAAATATTCTAGATTCTGAAGGTCAAAATATTTCTATCTAGCCTCACTGGACATACAAATGGAGTATGAGTGTAAATGACTGGAGTACTTCAGAGGTACAAGTCTTGCCAATACTTGTATTCTTCTTTATTAAAGTATGTGAACAAATTCTATCTCAAAACTAGTACAAATAATTCCTCATTCTGCCAGCACAAAACAACTTCTTATATCACAAGATGACCATAAATGTATGTCAATGGTCTTGCCTTGTCTTGCCTTTCCTTGTCCTGTCTTGTCTTCCCTCGTCTCCCCTTGACTTCCCTTATCTTCCCTTGTCATTGCTGCCTTGCCTTGCTTTTCCTCTCCTCACTTGTCTTTCACTGTTTCCTTTCCTTCCCTTGCCTTGCCTCACTTTTAAAAGAAATCGATGAATAATAACTGTCCTTACAGAATTCATATATATTATATGTAACCTAATTTTTGGTCCTGTAACCAACTCCAGAAATTGTAAAGAAGCTCACTGCTTTCCACTAGACGGATGTTTAGGTACTATATCTCCTTCATTCCATCTGAAGAGAGTTAATATAAATCTAAATGTACTTTTCAAACACATATTGCAAATGTCCAACTATATTTCCTATTTTTCATCTTGGTCTGGGAACAGAGGAATCAATCCTTTTCCCTAGCCAAATTCAGTTCTTAGAACAGATGTCAGAGATATAACCAAACCACATGGCAATTTCAAATTTCACACATGTGGGGGAAAAAATGGTCTTGCTTCCACATATATTTTTAAATTAGTGGTATTAAAATAACAGTTATTTATAAAAATGTTCAAAAGATCTCTTTTTGTTTTTGTATCTCTACTACCTGTCAGCACAGATGGTGTGAAAATAGACATAGAGAAATGTTCAGAAGAACTAACAGCAGTTAAAATAATAGTGATTTATGTTTAAGGATTATCTGATGTACCTTCAGGTGTAGGGTTTATTCTTTGATGGTTTCCTGTGAACTATTTTGGAAAAAAAACCCCACAAAAACAAACAAACAAAACCCCCACCAAAACCACAATGAAATAAAGCAATAATAGGTCTGATATATGTATTTCATTATTAGTTATCTTTCCTTTATAAAACTTACTATAACTAAGGTAGCACAAACTCTTGCATGGGATCATATTCAGGTTGCAAACATGCTTAAGAGTGGTAGAATTGTGGCTAAGACTATGAATATATTTAATTTAAAAAAAAAACAACAAACTTATTCAGCATAGATTTACCAAAGCAAAGTCATTCTTGACTAACCTGATAACTTTCATTATGAAATGACTATTAGGGTAGGTGAGGGGAGACCAATGGATATTGCCTCCTTAGTCATCAGTAAGGCTTTCAACATTGTCTCCAATAACATCTTCTCAGAGAACTTTGTGAGGGGTAGGTCAGGTCAGAACACTTAACACAGCCAGGTTTTTTTTCAGTAGTAGTCAGTTACAGGACAAGATGAGAGGGGCGCAAACTGAAACACAAGACATTTTGCCTGAACATAAGGCAAAACCATTTTACCAACAGGCTTGATCAAACACAGCTTGCCCAGAGAGACTGGAGATTCTTCCTTTTTGGAGATATTCAAAAGCTGTTTGGACTTGGTCCTGGGCAATCCGGCTCTGGATGGTACTGCATGTTCAAAGGATTTGGACAAGACTCTAGAGCTCCCTTCCAACCTTCATCATTTTGTGATCGCTACAGTTTGGAACTAAACTGTAAAAACACTTTCTACATGTTTGTTACCTTTTATATTTTTATATGTATTTTCCTTTCTAAATATAATTCTATTTTTAATTCCAAGTTATGAGTATGGTCAATTTGCTATGGGGGGCAGATTCTAAATAAAGGTATTGGGGGGATCCAATCCAACCTATAGCAGTGATTCATCAAAAGTTCAATGGAAGCATTTTAGACCTGATGAATTTTCAGTTTCCAATAAGCCACGGCTATGAATAAATGTATTCATAGATTAATAAAAGAATAAAGTAGGTTAGCAGTAAGGGTCAGGCTTCCTAAGGTATTAATACTTTATAACCCAAAATTATAAATAAATAAATAAATAAATAAATAAATAAATAAATAAATAAATAAATAAATCTTCCAGGCAATTTGTAATGGTTTTGGCTGGAGCAGATGTGGAATTCAGAATTCTTTCACCATTGAAGATGGGCATTACGGTTACAGTTCTATCACAGATATATTTCCAGAAAAAATGGAGTTTTGCAAAGACACAACCTAAGGAAATTCTCATAAGGCAAAAAATCTCTTATCATTTTATCAAGCAGATTCTTCCAACAGTTATTTTGTAGTTTTCATCGAAGAGACTGATTCTGTATGAAATTACATGAAATTAGAGCCTGTCTTATAATAGTCCTTTCTTTGCTTACTAGTTCTAGTAAACTAAACTCTCTGTACTTGTAATATATGTTACTTATATAAAGTCTATAACATTCATGGTATGTAAAAGTTTGAGGATTTAAGGTTTGATGGCTGAAACATTGTTACTTATCAAAACCGTGACTATGAGAGATCTGAGCAAACTTTGCCTGGCACTATTAATCTAACTGAAAACATAACACTCCAGGTAACATTTAGACAGATTTCTCAAAGCAGTATTATGAATTAGGTACCCATCTTCTACTGGGTAGTCATGGGAATTTGGGATTCTGAAATTCATCTGTTATCTTTGCATAAAATTATGCCATTTTTAGTGTAGCTATAACTGAAATAAGAGGATTAATTAACACATCAAGACAGAAGGGTCAAAATTCATGAGAAGCTGGCACATAAATTTGTAACTGTGGCAAGAAAATCTATAAGTGTCATGAGTTCTGTGAAAAATATAAAATAAAGTGAAACTATGTATAAATACCAGACTCTCATTTTCTAAAATTCTGCCATAAGGATGTGGAAATCCACAAATCAACTGTACTTTTTTTTGAGGTCTATCATCTGTATTGTTTTTCTGTTTTGCTCTCTATCACAGGGCAAAACCCTACTAAAATAAAGCATGACCAAAGTCTTGGATCAAGTTTAATTTGTGGCCTTAAATAATATATGTGCTGGTTTGAGGCCAGCCAGAACATCTCTTGCTCCAAAAGGGACAAAGGAATGACACACGTAAACGGATTGGAGAGTGATGGAAAAGTTTAAATGGAAAAGCAAATTGGTGAAGCTACAGAAAACTACAAACTACAAAGCATAGTGGAAAAGAACATCCTAAAGCATACAGAACCCCCTCACAGAATTCCCAAAAGCTTCCCAATCCTCCCTTCCTCTCACCTGAGGGTCTACCTAATCCCTCAGGGCTCTTCCTTCCCCCCCCATCCCACTGCTAGGCAAGTCTCAGGCTGGCCAGGTCTGAGACTGCCCCCCCCTCCATTCTCCTCCTGGCATTAGGCCTAGTCAGGCCTAAGAGGCCTGAGATACCCCCCCGGCATTACCCGATAAGAGAGGACATCTCCCATGGGAGCAGAGAGGGAAGAAAGAGGAGGAGAATGACTCTGCAGATGGCTTTATAGGGCACAGGATTTATGGGTAGAAATACGCCGTTTCCTGTGTCCACCCCTATTGGGCGAGCACCCAGGACATCAGAGGTGTATCTCATGAGCAGTCGCAGGGGGCACCCAGCCTAAACTGCCACATCCCACCCCTTATTTCATACCCATAATTCCTGCACCCAAAACATCATCAGATCAGAGACAATTCTTAGATGACATGTCTGGCAAAGTCCAGGTCCTCATCTGGGCGTCCTTCCGAAAGGTCTGTCCCTCGGGCTCAGGTCACAGTTGATTCCAGCTCTTCTCCCTCATCCTGTGGAACCTCCCAGCGACGCAGAGTTCCTTCCTGTGCACGGTGAGTTCTTCATGGGTCCGATAGAGATCCTGGCCACCTGGAAACAACCTCACAACTTCTCAATCAAACATCAATCTCCATCCACTCAAGCGGCATGTCTTCACCCCTTGGGGCAATCGAGTCAGAACAATCAGGCTCCTTGACTCGACTCCTTCCACCCCTTGCAGGCAACAGCACGCTGAGACTTTCCAAAGCTGCACAGACCTTTCCCAAGCCCAGTGCTGACCGCTTCCAGCCGCAGTCCGAGGCTAATACGGATGCACACCACGCACAGGCACACCGCTCCCCCTGAGTGTACGCATGCCGAGGCATGGAGGCATCCGGCTACACAACTCTCCCCCGGAGAGGGAGTGGCTGCACTGCAACCCACCGAGAAGAGAGGCGGAGCCAGGTGCTAGGCGCCATTTTCAGAATGCGTCCGAGAATCAGGGGAGAGATAACAGCGAGAGCCGCCGTCACCTCTGCAGCCGCGGTACAGATCAAAACCGCCGCCACCCCTCGGGCCACAAGAGCGGCTTTTCCAGCCAAAGCTATACTCGCTCCCTGGGTCCTCGGAAGCAGCTTTTGAACTGGAGCCACCGCCCGCCTTCTTGAGTTGCGGGAGCCACCGCTCACCGCCCCGCTGCGGCTAGCCCCCACCGCCGCGGGACAAGCCGACCCTGGTCTGCTTCCGACTGTCCTTCCCCCTTCCTCGGCTCTGTGCCGCTCTGCTCGCCGCTGGCGCCGTGGGGAGCAAAAGGGAAAGGGACAGGCACCGCATTCTTAAGCTTTTCCCCCGAAGCAAGTGGCTACAAAATCACCGCTGCTGCCTTAGAACAGTGGGCGGGATTTTACGCCACGGCTATGCACCAGGGCGTCCCCTCGGAACCCATAAGACACTCACATGATCGCGCCAGCACAAAGCCTTGAGTCCAGCCACCAAAAACCAACAACGCCCAGATACCATTTTAACTTTTCCACCCCTGCACTTCTCCAACCGAATTTTCAGAGCTCCGCAGTGTGATGGTTTTAAACTGTCTTTTTAATTTTTCCTTGCAAAGTTCAGAACAGAAAAGTGAAAGAATGTAAATAAGTCACTATTGGGTGTAAGAAAGCAAAATAACGATTGTTCTAAACACTTCCATTGGATAGATAGAAATGTTTAAGAACTATTACCCAAAACAAAGTAGGCATTCTGCACATTCTGTGTTCTGCAGTGGGGGCAGTTGCTGGGCTGTCTGGCTGCTGTTTCTTCTTCTCTTCTGGCTGAAGATAACACGTCCTGACCTTGGCAGCTAAGTTAACAACTTTCTGCTCTAACTAAACTCTGCTTCTCTGTCCAGGGGGGTCTGGGGGGGAAGCTCCTGGGAGAGGGAGGCCCCTTTGGGAGGGTCCCCTTGGGGGGAAGCAAAGGGAGCTTGGTTGTGCTTTTCTGTTGATTGTATATACATGTAAGTGTTGTGAATTTTGTATACTTGTACATATTCATTGCATTTCATCTGCTTGTAAATACAGCTTTTCATTTGCTTCCAGACTGAGCTAGCCTGGTTATTGTCGGTGGAGGGGGAATTTCAGCTTCACACCGACACATGCAGAAACCATCCTCTGCTACCAAAAATCTGTGCTGGTTTGAGGCCAGCCAGAACATCTCTTGCCCCGAAAGGGACAAAGGAACGACACATGAAAACGGATTGGAGAGTGATGGAAAAGTTTAAATGGAAAAGCACATTGGTGAAGCTACAGAAAACTACAAACTACAAAGCATAGTGGAAAAGAACATCCTAAAGCATACAGAACCCCCTCACAGAATTCCCAAAAGCTTCCCAATCCTCCCTTCCTCCCACCTGAGGGTCTACCCAATCCCTCAGGGCTCTTCCTTCTCCCCCCCCCCCCTCCCACTGCTAGGCAAGTCTCAGGCTGGCCAGGTCTGAGACTGCCCCCCCCCCCCCTCCACTCTCCTCCTGGCATTAGGCCTAGTCAGGCCTAAGAGGCCTGAGATACCCCCCCCGGCATTACCCGATAAGAGAGGACATCTCCCATGGGACCAGAGAGGGAAGAAAGAGGAAGAGAATGACTCTGCAGATAGCTTTACAGGGCACAGGATTTATGGGTAGAAATACGCCGTTTCCTGTGTCCACCCCTATTGGGCAAGCACCCAGGACATCAGAGGTGTATCTCATGCAGCAGTGGCAGAGGGCACCCAGCCTAAACTGCCACAACATAATAGCAAAGATTTCAAATAATGTATACTGTACATCGTGAAGAGAACTTTCTATAGTTAAAATAAAGACAGGGAAGAAAGAGCAAGACAATGAATTGCTCACATAATAAAGGTAAGAAATCTTCTTCTCCACCCACAAAATAAGCTAACAATAGCTTATTTTCCCATGAAGGAAGGTAGAAATCTACCCAGTGTTGGTAAACAGCTAGCATCAAGAAAATGTGTTGCTCACTAGCTGGGTGATTCAGCCTTGCTGACTTCTGCCAGGTTTATAAGGAAAGTCTGAAAGCAGCTAGAAAACAGTCTTGTTTAATACTACATGTAAATTAGATCCACACGTTATAAATAATGTAACCTTTTTGATGTATCCTTCCCAATTTTGTATGATTTCAAATCTTTCTTAGAATATTTTTTTATTCACTATGATGTCTGCCTAGTATTGAGAGAAACTTAGGCAATACAGTGAAACAGATTGAGATGAAGCTACAGCAAATCCAATATGCATAAATATAAATACATATACACAGAGACACAGCACTTCACATCTCCCATACACATATATTAGCACTTACAGATGAGCTTGAAAGCTTACCATGGAACCAAGACCTGACCATTGCTTCTAGTCAAATTGCTAAGCACCATTGTACTGTCCAGTGTCAACTTTGGGGAATAAATGTATCTCTCAAAAACAATTTCCTCAGGCAAAAAATGTACTTTCTATGAGGAACTGTTGGCTAAAAAGCACTTTACAGTTGCTGGAAATAATGCTCCTGTAAAGAGAGGTCATGATTTATTGGTATACTGAGACAAAAAAACCTTGACATAAAGATCAGAATCAAACCTACCAAAACTAAGAGATTAATATAAAGCAATACAAAATTCTCAAGCACTAAAATTAATTAGACCTGGTCCACTATAAGTGAAGAGTATAAATTTTGGCTCTTTAAAACAGAGAATATAGATTCTGCATGTATAATTAATTTCCATCTGAGATTGTATCAAAATTCTCTTCTATACAATTGTTTTCTGCAATGATCACCATATGTTTCTTTTTTCTTTGAAAAACAACAGAGAGAGCAGGGGAATAAAGACCACAAGCTGTCTTGCTTTTATAGAAACTGACAAGAAAGTGATTTATTTCCTCATTAGTTCTGACAATGATCTATTTGTTTATGTTTATTGCTAATGGGGGGCAGAGGGGTGTAGGTTGTTGCATACTTACAGCTGATAGCTGGCAAAAAGTGTTCAGTAGGACCTGTTCCTACATTTTGGGATTGTTAGCTGTTCCTAATGTAATGACTGTTAATGTGTTTTGTATCAAAGATGGATTTGAATTTTGTTTGATAATCCTCTTGAAATATGTTGATAATACTACCAAAATCATTCCCATACAGCAGACAAACAATGGTAAGAAAACACAGACCACAGCAGAAAAAAAACAAAACAAAACCAAAACAAGTACAGTGGCCCTACAAGGTCCTTATTTCAGCATACATTGGTTCAGCTGAACCAGGATACTTTAAAAGAAGTGGGGTGTGTTTCCCTTACACTTTAGATGATAAATGTCATTTATAAAAGGAATGTGATCCTTTATTTCTCTTTGTGAAACTTCAAAACAGAGTATTTACCCACAAAGAGCTAGTGAGTTGAGCCTCTATGTTTGAAGGAAGTTAGTGAAACAATTACAAGTGGCTGATACTGTGACTGATAGTGTTCACAGAATTAGGCTCTTGTAAAGTAAGTTGTTCAGAAAACTAACAGTACACTCGCTGAATTGCATGATGCAATGATTGTTTTCCTCAATCAGCACAATTAATCAATCAGCACACAATTCTTGTTACTTTCTGTGAATAGTTGGTGGCTTTAATCTTGGTGAAGATAGCAGACAAAGCAACAAACATAATATGTCTAAAAGTCTCAAATAACAAATGAAATTAACGTAAAGATTTTTGTCCTTCATGAGATTACCCATGGCTCTTTTTACAAATACTGAACATTATATTTTTTGCAAAGTAGAGTATCCCAGAAGAGATACAATAATGCCAGTCTTCTTCAAGTATGAATTTTTCAGTTTAGTAGAAAAAATGGGAAAAGGCAACATTAGTTTCCGAGTTAACTACAAAAATTTTACTTTCTCATATCCACACAGTGAAATGGAGGGCATATTTTTGAGGAAAACTTTTAACTGATAATAACAAAGCCCTAAAAATTTATAAACAACAACAGTTAAGAAATAATACAACTTATGCTATAAATCAACGTTCTGAATTGTGGGCAGAGTCAACAATAAGTTTCTTAACTGAACTGCTGACATAGAAAGGTAAATATCAGTTATGTAACAAATCTGTTCTTATGCATGCTGCAAAAAGCATGGAAAGATATCTGGCAAAGAAAGTCATTCTGCACTTCCAACAGCTGTCACAAGCAAGAAACTCTTTTCTCCAGAACTGACAAGACCTTTTCCTTATTGAAAATGTGATATTCTCCTATAGGTCATGAGTTTTGTTACTAATGACTAGGAGTAGTAAGTTCTTGCATTATAAAGACTGTAGAAACTGACTTTAGTAATACTAAACAAACTCGGTTTTTCTCTCAAGTAAAGGTTTACTTCCTTTAATTTCTAACTTTACATGACCTGGTGGTCTAGTGGTTAGAGTTCAGCACTCTCACTGCTGTGGCCCAGGTTCATTTCCCGATCAGGGAACCACCAAATGCCCATTGATAGCCCTTTGGGTCCTTGAAGTACTCTCTCTTGAGGTAATATATACCAAGAATACAAGGGGCCTCTGGGCCAGTCACAATGAGAAGCTTTTCCCACTCGTCCCCTGTTAGGCTCATGTCAGCTTCTAATACAGATGACTCTTGGCAGCCTCCTGTCACTCCAGGAATATAGTTGGATCCAGTGTCTTTTTGTCAATCAATGTCCACTGTGCACCTGTGTCTACTAACGCCTTATACTTCTGTGGCTCCGATGTGCCAGGCCTTCAAATCCACACAGTCCAGGACACCCTGTCATCTCTTTCCCTCTACTGGCCAAAGGCAGGGACCCTCTTCTCGTGGTCTTCACCAGAATATTTACTGTCTGACCTTGGTGATACCTGACCAGAGGTCCCCTCATCAGGATTAAGGGATGTAACCTCAGCTCTTCTCTCGCTGGAAGATTGTTGATTACCTTATTAACTCTCTACAGCAGATACCCTGACTTCATTCTTAGACAATCCCCACCTAACTATCGTCTTTCTTCTCAGTTCACATCCTGCTTCCTCATGTCCTCCCTCTTTTTGCACAGGAAAAAACAGCGTTCCATGTGACATGCATCTGAGTCTCCCCTTCCAACCAGCTGGGGCAGAGAAGGATTGATTTCTTGGAGTATACCTGATAGATGAGGCACTGGCTCATGGGAATGAAGTGGTACAGAAGGTGTCTTCAAAATTCTTCTACCAAGCTGACACTATCTCCATAGGTCATGTACCCATATCCATATAATATATCATAGCTAATTTGTATGAGTATGAGGCTGGGCCATCTAGATCACATTTCTCCACATGGCCCGTGTGCATGGGACATCCTTTGGATCTGTGGAGACACTCTTACCATCTAGGTCAATATAGATAACTTCCAACACAATTAGTTCTCTCAGGCACTGGATGCTTTCATCTGTGATGTTCCACTTCCCTGGAAAATTCACAAGGTCTAACTTGCATGGGTACCTTGCCATCACACTTAACAGCAGTCATCTCCAGAAACTGCATATGTCTGTTCCTTTTCCAATTCTTTTCTAGATCCCTCTGTTTCTGGCAATTAGTCCTAGTTGTTGAGCTTCTTTCCCTTCTAACAGCTGATTGTCAGCCCCATTATACCAACACTAGAGCAGCCAAGCAGCAATCTGCTTTCCTGGTTGGTGGCACATTTCAATATTTCCTCACCTGAAGGGTGTCTCCTTTCAAGCTTTGATGGCACCAGGTTCCACAAAGCCCATAGCATACCAGTGATATTGATTAGCAGTATTAAAGAGCTCACATAGTGATTAACCAGAACCTTGGGGGCCTGCATAATAAAACTCTCTATATTCATCTCAGGTGGGGAGAAAGACATGATACCTGCACCCCAGCATAGCTCCCACGGAACATCAGGGCTACCAAAACCAAAGAAAACCACATAGCTGTTATCTGTCTAGGCGTGTTTCCAAACAAAAATATTCCAAAACAAAGTAATGTTGCTAACAAACCCGTGACCGGCATAAAAGCTTATATCTTAACTAAAGTAGGCTTAAAGAAAAGCTGCAGTTATATTCTTGTTTCCCAGCCAACACACCAAAAAGGACACTTGTGGTTTGGCCCTGACTGGGGGCCAAATGCCCACCAAAGCCATTCTATTACTTCCATTCTTAGATGGACAGGGGAGAGAGGAAAATGTAACAAAAGACAGTAATAAGGTAAAAGCAATTTAGTAATAAGACCTTTAAGAGCATTGAGTCCAACCGGGAAACTCACACTGCCAAATCCACCACTTAATCATGTCTTTAAATGCTACATCTACAGATCTTTTAAATAGCTTCAGGAATAGTGACTCAACCACTTCCCTGTGCAGCCTCTTCCAATGTTTGACAATCCTTTTAGTGAAGAAGTTCTTTCTAAGATCCAGTCTAAACCTTCTCTAGCACAACTTGAGGCTGTTTCCTCTCTTCCTATAACTTGCTACTCCTTTCAGGCACTTGCAGAGAATGATAAGGGATAAAATCTTCCTTCAGCCTTTTCTCCAGATTGAACAACCCCAGTTCTCTCAGCCATTTCTCACAGGACTCAGGCTCTATACACTTTGCCAGCTTTTTCCTTTTTTTGGACCTGCTTCAGCACCTCAATATCTTTACTGAACACAGTGTTTGAGGTGCAATCTGAAGGATTAATCAGGAGTACTGAGATGACAAAGGGTATTCACAAGTTTCTGGATACAATACTGAAGACGTTGATGGCTGTTAATAATTTTATCACCAGAAATCCTTAGTTATGAGGCTATAAGCTCCACATTAGACATCCACTACTTAGCCATTCTAGAAATATTGTCCTACCAAACAGTTTTGTTAACTGGGAGTAGGACAACACAAAAGCAGTATTTTCTGACATAGATGACACTGAAAACTTACTATCAAAACTAAAAAAAAAATCTCCAGATCTGATACATGTCAAAGTCAGGGTATGTTGAAGGTGTACAATCTAAAAAGGGAAGGGAAGGTTATGGAAGCTTAGGAAAGGCAAGGTAAGGGAAGGGAAGGTTTGTTAATTCTTTTGTAATTTCCTTATAGTTCCTGGACGGTATCTTGAAAGGAAGTGAAATGACTTTTGGGAATGGAAATTTAAGGTTTTTAACTTTCTTTATTTTCTTTAATAATTTTTTTATTTTAAATTGTTTTTTTAATTTCATTTTTTTTATTAATTTTTTTAATTTATTTAATTCATTTGTTCTTTAAGTAAATTTAATTTAATTTATTTAATTATTAATTTATTTATTTTAATTTAATTTAAATTATTTAATTTCATTTTAATTTATTTAAATTTAATATATTTTTATTTTAAATTAATTATTATTTAATTTAATTTAATTATTTTATTAATTAAATTTATTTTAATTTTTTACTTTCTTTCTTTAATAAATTTAATTTAATTAAATTAATTTCTTTATATTATTTTAATTTAATTATTTCTTTTCATTTAATTTAATTAATTATTTATTTTTAAGTAATTGTAGTTATATTTATTAATTTCATTTATTTAATTTATTTTAATTAAATTTTTATTACTTTATACTTTAATTTAATTTATTATTTTACATTATAATTTCATTATATTTAATTTTCTTTATTTTAATTTATTATTATTTTTTTTATTTATTTTTATTTATTTAATTTTTTATTTATTTTAATTTTTTATTTAATTTTATTTTTTATTAATTTATAATTTATTTATTTTTAATTTATTTTTATAATTTTATTTTTATTTTTATTTTTATATTTTATTTTATTTTAATTTTTAATTATTTTTATTATTTATTTTTAATTTTTATTTATTTATTAATTTATTTTTTATTTATTTTTTTATTAATTTTTAATTTATTTTATTTAATTATATTATTTATTTTTTATTATTTTTATTTATTTTATTATTTAATTTTTTATTTTTTATTTATTTTTAATTATTTTTTAATTTTAATTTATTTTTTAATTTTTATTATTTTATTATTTTTTATTTTTTATTATTTATATTTATTTTTTTTATATTTATTTATTATTTTAAATTTATTTAATTTTATATTATATTTTTATAATTATATTTTTAATTTATTTTTTATTTATTTATTTTTTATTATTTTATTTATTTTTTTTATTTATATTAATTTTTATTATTTATTTATATTTTAATTTTTTATTTATTTTTATTTTTAATTTTATTTTTAATTTTTTTTATTATTTTTATTTTATTTAATTTATTTAATTATTTTTTATTATATTTTTATATTTAATTTATTTATTTTATTTTATTTATTTTTTTTAATTTATTAATATTTAATTTATTATTTTTATTTAATTTATTTAATTTTATTTATTATTTTTTTATTTTATTAATAATTTTTAATTTACTTATTTTTTATTTTCATTTCTTTCTTTTTCTTTTCTTTCATTTACTTTTTTAATTTCTTTTTTACTTTACTTTTATTTTCATTTCATTCATATCCTTTCTTTATTTTTTAATTATTTATTTTCTTATTAAATTTTTATCTTTTAATTTCTTAAATTTAAATATTCATTTAAATTACTTTACTTTCATTATCTTTTTTTTAATTTTTTATTTTTATTTTTCTTCTTATTAATTATTTCTTTTTTCTTATTTTTTAATTTACTAGTATTTTTTATTATTATTTTTAAATTTTTTTAATTTACTTTTTTTAATTTTAATTTATGTAATTTGTTATTTATTTTATATTACTTTAAGTTAATTTATAAATTTAAGTTAATTGAATTAATTTACTTGAATTTCATTTAAGTGTAAGTGATTGTTATTTTATTATTATAGTAGAAGTCAAGTGGAATTTAATTGTACCGTAACTTACTGTTATTGGAATTGAATTTACTTTAAGGCGACTGTACTTTGAAGTTAATTAAGTGTAATTTGACGGTAATTGTTAATTTATTTAATCTTTATAGGTAAGTTAATGGAATGTAATTTCATCTGTAAGTTCAAGTGAATTTAATTGTAATGTAATGGAAGGAATTTATATAGTTAAGTTAAGTGAAGTTAATTTACGGCTTATTGAATTTTAATGGAATTTAATTTACGGTCAATTGCATTCATGTTACATGGTGAATTGGTAATGTATGTTACTTTTAGGGCAAGGTAAGTGAAGGGAAGGATAGGTGAAATTTGAAGGGAAGGGAAGTTTCTGGGAAGATTGGGAAGGAAGGGAAGGTTTGTGAAGGAATGTTTGTGCAGGGCAATGAAAGGGGAATTTATGGGACCGGGAAGGATATGGAGGTAGGTAATATTTGTAATGTCATGGGGAATGGATTTGGGACGGGAAAGGTTTTGGAGTTGTTTGTGAATGAGAATTGAAGTGAAGTTAAGTGAAGTTAATATAATATTTAATGGTATTGGGTAAAAATGGAGAATTGGTGAATGTTAGTAAAGGGAAGTGGAATTTTTGGTTAGGAAAGGTAAGGAACGGGAAGGTATGGGAATGATTGTAGAAGTTTTGTGAATTTAATGTGAGTTACATTGATGTATTGGAATTTAATTTATTGAAATTTTTTTGAATGATAATTTACTGTAATGTTAATGACTCTAATTGCAGGTAAGGGTAAGATAATTTTTGTTGAATGTTTGGGAAGGATAGTTAATGGTTTTTACTTGGAATTGAATGGAAGGGAAGTGTAATATCTGGTAATTGCAGTTTATTTGTGGACGGAAGGGAAGGTTTGTAAGGGAAGTTACGGTAATGTAATTTGAGTATGGAAGGTTTTGGAATGTAAGTTTATTGGAAGGGAAGTGCTTGGAATGTACTGATTGCGGAATGGAATGGGAATTGAATATTGTTAATGTGAAGTTAATGTAAGTATATTTTAAGGGAATTGAATCGGACATTGTGCCTTTATTGTAATGTAATTTAAAATTTCTAAGTTAAGGGATGTGAAGTGGAAGTGTTTGGGACGTTTTTGGATGGAGTTAGTTGAAGTGAATGTTATGGCATGTAATGGTAAGGTAATGGAATTTTTAGGGTCATGGAGAATGTAATTTATGGGAAGTGAAGGGAAGGGAATTGACTGGCAGTAATTTAATTGAATTGATTTAAGGGAATTTAATTGAAGTAAATGATTTAAGTGAATTGGTTGAATTATAGGTAATTTAATTTAATTGAAGGATTATTGAAATTGAAGGGTTTGTGAAGTGGAATGTTTGGGAATTGATGGTAAGGAATGTCATTTACTGTGAATGGAAGTGATAAGGGGAAGGGAAGGGAAGGGAATGTTGAATGTTAATTGAATTGATTTTAATTTACGGTCACTTTAATGAATTTAAGTGAAAGTAGTTAAGCGACCGTGAAGTTAGTGAATGTACTTGTTATGGGTATGGAAGTATAGGGAAATTTAATTTTATGTGAAGTGAAGGATAGTAGGGAAGGTAGGTATTTGAAGGTGTAATGTACTTTTTGTGAATTTGTTGTGAAGTGACGTTAAGCTGACTGGAATGGTAAGGGACTGGAAGGGGAATTTACGTTAATTACTGTAAGTGGAAGGGAAGGAAGGTAAGGAAGG